>NW_026585504.1:10615725-10633417 GCF_907164565.1 Psammomys obesus
TGAATGAAAGGAAGCAAATTTTCCCAGTGTGAGTTACTTTTTTTCTTGACTTGAGCAGCTTTGAGATCATTGACTCAGGAATCAGCGGCTCTCGGCTTTGGCTACCAATCACCACGCCTGTAGGCTGCTGCCTAGTAAAGGGTTTAGCCTTAATGTTCTGTTTTTCATTGATGGGATTTGAGAGGCTAAATCGCCACAGCCTGTAGGCTTCCTCTCCGTTATTATAGTTGGCTGCGAAGCCCAAACAATAAACATTTAACAACGGAATGCCTTTTTCCTTTGGTCTTCTCCGCAGGCCGCAGAAGAGACTACAGTTTTATTTGGGTTCCAGAAAACTAGTCTCCATAGGGTACTCTGATCCTTGGGCAGTGTGGTCAACACTCAGACTCTTTCCTTTAGAGGAAGGAGAGAAATTATTTCATAAGCACTTTCTCTGCTCTCTGCTCTGGCTTCCTCTAAGAGTACAGAGAGTGTTATCTCAGTGGCCTGTGTTCAGTCAGAAGAGGAACCAGGGGGCCTCACTTGCTAGCTGAGTAAACTGAGGGCTCATGGTTCACCGCGTCATATAGCAGAGATACATAACTGTATCTGTCATAGTTACATCCCTATAGAAATGGAAACGATTTAAATAGGCAAGGTTTTATTTATGCAAACACATGCAGAATATATTTATGGATATTGTTATAAATCTATGTGTATATAATATATCCATCCTAAGGAGCTTTGTTTATATTGTTAAAAATAAATTAACCTAATGATCGAGTCATTCTCTCTTCACACATACATGATATTCTAACATTTCATTTAAATAATCTGAAATCTTTCAATTTCAAGAGTGAAAACTTTAAATCAGATATTATTTCTTTTTTAGATAGGTTTTTCTTTTTTTAGAAGATTTTGGAAACGGAGATTGACATTTTACACAGTTCTTTATACTCAGCTCCCGTGCCTCCCTATTAACATCTTGTATTAATTGCTAAAATTAATGAACCAATATGTTTACATTATCACTAATGTTCGAGGCTTACTTGGCTGTCCTTACTTTTTACCCAATGTCTGTGATTTTAGAGTGTGTGCTAGCCACTATGAAACTGTAGTTTAGAAACTTATATGACTGTTTTCAATTAAAAAAAGACGCTTCTGTTGAGCATTTCATACTTGCATACAATGTATTTTGATTATATTTGTCTTCTCTACTTCTCCCCACAGTGCTTTCTAGATCCACTCCATCTTGTTGCTTTGTATTTTTGTTGTGTTTTGTTTTTGTGCTAAATAATCCACAGAGTCTAATTTGTGTTGGCTGTATACTCAGGAGGAGGGCCGTCCGCTGATGGATGTACCAGGGTCAGTACCCTTAAAGAAAACGATTCTCTCCCCAGAAGCCATCAGCTAAGAGTGGGGACCTCAGAAGCGCTCCCTCCTCTTCCTGCTGCAATGGTGACTGGCTTCATCTTTGTAGCTCTTTTTCTTTAAAACATAATATATTTATACAGTATATTTTGACCATTTTCATCCTTACTCCTCCCTAACTCCTCTCATATCCACCGCTTACCCTTATCTCCTCCTAATTTTGTCTTTTTTTTAATCCTCTCATATATTACATCCTGACTGTAGTTTCCCCTTCCTCCTCTTCCCATCACCTTCCCCACCCCCTGCCTCTCCTCAAAAAAGAGCAGGCCTCCCATGGACTTCAACCAAGCACAGCATAACAAGCTACAACACGACCAGGCACATACCATCACAGCCAGGCTGGATGAGGCAACCCAGTGGGAGGAGAAGGGTCCCACAAATAGACAAAAGAGTTAGAGATAGCCCCGATTGCCACTGTTAGTTCCACAAGAACATGGCCCACACAATCAATTGACTGGGATCCATAGGGGCTTAGAGAGATCAGGAAGCCTGTGGGAGTCTGATGTAGGCCCTCTGCATATATATATATGGCTGACTAGTTAGATGTTCTTGTGGTGTCCTTGACCCTTCTTGTTCCTCCGACCTTTTTTCTTCCTCTTTCTTAGGACTCCCTGAACTTTGCCTAATGTTTGACTATGGAACTATGCATCTGCTCCCATCAGTTGCTGGAAGAAGTCTCTCTGATGATGATTGTGCTAGGCTCCAGTCCCAAAACACTCTACAGGCAGGACAAACTGTAGGTTGAAGGTTTTGTGGCTGGGTTGTGTAGGTCTTTTATAGGCAGCAATAGCTGCTGAGACCTCATGAGGGCAGAGGTCCTGTCATATCACACAGACACACAGGCGCGCGCGCACGCGCGCACACACACACACACACACACACACACATTAAAATTACTTTTAAAAATTAGACTCTCATTCTAAGCCTTAAGCTTATTGAAAATAGAGTTGAGTTTAAAGGCTGGCTACAGCTCAGCAACAGAGCATTTGGGGAGCATTCACGAGACCACTAGGGTCAGCCCTTATTACTGGAGAGAAAGGGAAGGGAAAGGGAGAGAGGAGGAAAGAGAGAAAGGAGTTTAGATTAGCATGGTTTTTGTTTTAGATTTCTGGTTGCTCTGCAGTTGGAAAAGAACAGTAGATGTTGGTTAGGATAGCTGATGTTTGCTATTTTTTCTTCCTCAATGTCTGTATTGCCTTTTTCAGTATTAGCATGACACATACCAAAAATCACAAGTGTGAACTATATCAGAGTTAAAGTGCTTGTATCTAGGCAGAAAGACTAAGGAGGGAAGTGTCTTCTGAGGAATGAACTTACTTTTGTGCAAAGGTGATATCCCTGTATATGACAAAGTTACAACTTACTTGTTTTTGTTTTGTGTGTATTGGTGTTCTGCTTGCATGTTTGTGTGTGCAATACATTGAGTGCCTGCACAAGATCCTCTGAAGCTAGAGTTTGATGGTTGTGACCCACCAAGATGCCAAGAATTGAATCCAGGTCTTCTGGAAGAGCAACAAGTTCTCTCCAGCCCCCCAAATTCGTTAGCAGAGTTTCCATGTTGCTCAGTGTTAGAATACTTGCCTAGCATATATGAGGCACCTGAAAACAAAGAAGCAAAGTGTTGAAAATAAACTTGGTTCAAAATGATGTGACTGTAAAGGTGTAAAAACACGATCACCATGTGGGTAGGACTTTAAGGAATAACCGTGTTTGATTTGTTGCTTGATTTAATGCTAAGCCAAACATTTCTCCATCAGCAATGCACAGCAAGAAGCCCCACATGAAGAGCTTTCAAAGGATGAGGTTATCCTGAAGTTGAAAACACAAGTTCAGCGCTTGCTGAGTAGCAACTCTATGAAGCGGCATCTGGTGTCTCAGCTACAGAGAGACCTCAAAGAGTGCCGTGGAACAGCGGAAGCTCCCCAGCAGTCGAAGGATGGTGACAAAGGCATGGAGGTGAGGTCTGTGGAAGCTGTACAGTTAAGAAGCCCCTTTGAAACATGCAGTATAGAGAACCTTTACGCTTTGTAGATGTAAGTTAAGTTCTTGGTTTCCTGGGGTTGATTTGACTCCTAGAAGTAAAGCTTCCAGGAAAAAAACCACTTGATAGGATATATTTTGGCTTGTTCTTGGCACCTAGTAAATGAGATGCCAATTAAGCAATTTCTTTGTTCACAAATGAAAGGGAGTGCTTTTTTTTTTAGCTTTTTAAAAATTTTAATTTTAATATTAAAATATTAATATTTATTCACTTTGTATTCCAGCTGCAGCCCCCTCCATCTTCCCCTCCCAATCCCATCCTTCCTCCATCTCCTCCCATGCCCCTCTCCAAGTTCACTGATAGGGGAGGTCCTCCTCCCCTTCCATCTGACCTTAGTCTATCAGGCCTCATCAGGATGGGCTGCCTTGTGTTCCTCTGTGGCCTGGTAAGGCTGCTTCCCCATGGGGGCGGGGGCAGTCAAAGAGTCAGTCCCTGTTCCCCTTACTAGGGAACCACTTGGACACTGAGCTGCCATGGGCTACATCTGTGCAGGGGTTCTAGGTTATCTCCATGCATGGTCCTTGGTTGGGGTATCAATGAGAGGAATACTTTTTAAAAGGGTGTGTGCATTTTGTCAGGGTTGGTTCTAGTCAGCCGTGCCTTCAAACCCTCTAGTGAGATCCCTTCGAGGCTCTACTCCCGAGCTTTCCCTGCCCTGTTACAGGAGCTGGTCTCTGAGGAAATGGGTATATAGCACTGGTTGATACTCACTTCTGAGTTGTGTCTTTTAAATTTTGAGACTAGCCTTCAAGTTGTAATCCTCTGTCTGTGCCCCTGAGTGTGCTCCCATGCTCAGGTGTGCAGATGAGGAAAATGAAGGGCAGTCTGTGACCCATCTTATGTTATCAGCCTCAGGAAACTGAAGATGCGCTACATGACTGAGATGGGTCAGGGCTATCGCTGGAGCTCCAGTCACCAGACTTTTTCTTTTATTTTCTTTTTTGCTTTTTTTTTTTTTAATTATTTGTTTGTTTTTTGTTTTGTTTTTGCTTTTATATTTTTGAGACAGGGTTTCTCTGTGTAACCTTGGCTTTCCTCACAGAGGACTCACAGAGGAACTCTCAGAGATCCACCTGCCTTTGCTTGCCCAGGCGCTATGATCAAAGGTATGTGCCACCATGCCCAGCTAACTGATCTTGAAAGCAACTTTTTTCCCTCTTTTTCACAAACTCACCATCTGTACAGTTAAGAAAAATAATGCAGAAATGAATTGATAGTTAAGAAAAGGATATGGAAGGTTAAAAGGGATGCGGGGAGTATATTCCTTTTCTCCTAAAGGTAAGTAAGTTTTAATGTGACTATTACTTTTTTTATCTCCTGGTTCTTATGCTGGGAGTCCTGTTCATTGACAAATCCTGTCAAAGTATGTGAGATGTTCTAAGATGCCAATTATTGTGTCATAAAAAAAGTTGGTTACCCCATGAAATTTGTGTCACCATTGCCCACGTGGACATCTCTTGCCATAACAATCAATACTGTAGTTAGCAGTGTTTGCAGCTGAGTGGGACTGTTGCCTCTCCCTCCCTCTTCTGTAGAGTAACTTCTGGTACTATAAAAGAAAGTTGGTTTGTTTTTCTTAAATATTCAAATTTGGACTATAGTATATGATATGATGAGTGCTTTACCCTTGAGCATTGCGTGGACTCTTCTTTCCCAAATCGTTATTACAGAACTTTCAATTAGCCTGTGGAGTTAGAAAGCATGATTGAAAAGCATTGGGAAGTCTGTGCAGAGAGAGGAAACAGTTGCTATTCAGTTTTGTTTTTGAAAAGATACGATGTGTGGGATTTTGTGGCATTCACTGATAATAGAAGTATAAGGCACACATTACTATTTGGAAGGTAGTTTGGGTTTGTGGAGCCATGTACAATGTAGCACTTTGCAACAACATATACGTAGCTGGTGTTTGCAGTCCCATAGCCACACACCAGGGGTTAAAACTGTAACTGTTCTAATCCAGGTATGGGGGTATGTATTGTTTTGTGTGTGTGTGTGTGTGTGTGTGTGTGTGTGTGTGTTTTAAAGAATCCAAAATTACAGAATTCTCACACACATCTACATTTAAAAAAAAAAAAACAACAAAAAAAAAACAAACCAAAACTGTTTCTATTAAAGATTCTGCTGGATGTGGTGGTGCACACCTTTAGTCCCAGTCTTGGGAGGCAGAGGTGGGCAGATGAACTCTGAGTTTCAGGCCAGCTTGGTTTACGTAGAGAGCTCAAGGCCAGGCAGAGCTACACAGTGAGAGCCCGTCTCAAACGAAACAAGCAGTCAAAGCCTGCTGTTGGATGGCATTTCCAGGCTAATCTAGGGTAGAGATTAGAAGACTGCCGTGTGCAGCATCAGGCAGAGTTTGAGTGTAGATCAGGTACGCCCTTCATTCCAATTGACCCACTGTGTGGTTATGACAGAATGTAGTGGGGTTGGAGAGATAGAGGATCTGAGTTTGGTTCCCAGCTCTCTTGTTGGGCAGCCTCATGAGATATAATGCCCTCCTGTGGACTCTTTGGGCATTGCACATACATGCACACATACACACGTGCGCATACACCTCCACACATATACAATAAACATAATATATAAAATTTATATTTTATATACGTATTAAAGATAGAATATGGAAAGGTCTTAGGAAAACCTACCAACAGTTAGAGTCCATATACTGAATTCTTTGTAAACAAAAGACAGAAAGCTTTTTGTGTGTGATCCCCAGGAAATTTCTTTTGTATGTGTGTGCTCATGTGAGTGTGCACATTCGTCCGTGGGCTAACAAAAAGTGGCTGGTGAGGGGTCAGCCCTAACATACGGGGTTTGTATACCACCCTTGACAAGAAGCAATTTCAGAAGGGTGAGTTTTAAAGGGTGTGGTTCATTGTGGTGGAGAAGGGACGGAGTTGGTAGGAAAGGTGACGTGCCTGGTCACGGATGCCATCACAGGAAGCAGAGGGAGCTGTGCGCTGGCAGTCACCTGGCTTCCTCTTCCTTTTACTTCATTCCCCGTCTGCGGTCCATCAACTGTCGTCACCTCTGTCCAGGGGTTCTCACAGACACTTCCAGAGGTGTGTCAGCCCCTGACTCTAGACACCTTGAAGTTGATGGTTCAGTGTAACAGTCTTCGTTCCACCCTTTCTCAGCTTGACACAGACACATCAGTTTTAATCATAACATTTACCTCTGACGCTCAGTTAAACTCCTAACTCAGACATGCTCAGTGAGGAGTGTGAGGTCCATCTAATAATATCTTAATAGTTACAGTTGTTTTTCCCACACCCGCCACGTCTGCAACTTTAAGTTTGTTCACACTCCTTTCCCCACCAAGCTGCACATTTTAAATATCTTTCTGCTTCGCCTGCTCTTTGCTAGGTACTTGCCTGCGAACAGAGCAGATCCCTGAGCAGGAACCATTCCTCAGCCCAGATGCTGTGATCTCTGAAAAAGTCTTCCTCAAAGTGATTCCCACAGATTAGCCCATTGCTTTCAAATTTAGCCTCACTCAAATTCTCAGGACACAACAGAATGCAAATGGGTTCTTTTCTAGAATGTTCCACGAATGGCCTTGTGGACCAGTTGCCAGCTGAAACCCAGAGAGCCAGCTTCACTGTCTAAATTTCTGTTAGCCTCCTGGTGTGCCCATATTCTACCAGAATAGCCCAGTGAGGTCTGCCTGCAGCATTTCTCTATCTCGTGGGCTCACAGTCTCTGAAATTCCTTTGGCAAAGCAGTTGAGGAAGCCTGTTAACCATGTGGTCATGTAGTCAGGCAACAGCGCCCTTCTTTGGAACAGTCTGTGTTAGTTTTCTTATGATTGTGACCACATAACATTGTGGGATAGATTTCAGGTACTTTCAGAAATTGAGTGGATAGACGTATTGATTCTCCGTTAGAGAGGAAGGAACTTCTAACTATGGAAACGTTCAGATGGAAGGGGACACAGAGTTACATAAACAAACAGGTTCCACTCTGGGCGCACCACAGAACGCAGGTGAAAGAACCGCTAGCATCTCCTTCCCCTCTCGTTCAGTAACTGAAAATCATTGCACTACCCAAAGCACATTTTTTTCCTAAATGAAATTATTGCAAAATGTAAATGTTTATTTGTTTTATTTTAAATGTGAAACCATTTTAAACTTTCAGACTAAAACAGATACCTCTGACAAAACACCTAATCAGTTATGGCTTGATTCTTCTGAGGCAATTGTCAGAGAAGATATTCTACGACTGAAAAATGAAGTTCAAGTTTTACGACAGCAGAATCAGGTGAATAAATGTCCTGACCTTAACGAGAGGTTTGAATGGCCTTATTGACTGCAGAGGTAGCTCAGACTTATGTAACACACACAGGCAGTGGTAGCAGGTGGACATGGCTCCAGATGGACTTGTGGGCTCCTGCGGTTTCTCTTCCTGGTGCTTCTAGTAGAAGGCGAAGTCATTCCTGTTCCATGTGGTAACCTGACCAATAGGTTTGCTCTTCTCTTAGCCCAAATGTAAAACTTTGTTTGTTTAGATGACTATTATTGAATTCTAAGACTAATTTTAAGGTATCAGTTAGCTAATACTTCTGGCTAAATATTTCCATCTAATACATCTCAAAACAAATACAAGATTTAGAATTGCTACTTACCTATTAGAATACTAGTTACACAGAAATACGTCTGTGTCACTAAGGTGTGAAAAGGCTTTATCTTTTGTAGAACTACGAAGGAGAGACCGCATCAGATCATGTTGTAGGGCCAAGGGCCTTGAGATGGCAGGCTGATGAGTGCATGTGATCTCCTTCCTGTAACCTTCCGTTCTGTGTCCAGGAATTTAGAGAAGCGGAAGAAAAACTGAAGAGTGCAAACCAGGACTTGTGTAGTCAGATGAGACAGATGGTGCAAGACTTCGACCGAGACAAGCAGGAAGCGGTGAATAGGTGAGTCTGTGTTGGTGCCCATTACTTTCTCCTGGGTCAACTCCCTGGATATAGCCCAGTCTTTAACCCTTGTAGCCCCCTTCCCCGAAATGGAGTGAACTCTCTCTGTGGAGATCTTCGATCGGCAGAGGTCAGCCCCTGTTTCCTGAATTACAGTGTGGAGCACTGACAGTGTTATGTGGAAGGCGAACTCTAGTTTGTCACAACTGCAGTTCACTGAACTACTAGAGCTGTCTCTAAAGGCTCATCTGGGAAACGGAGGGGCTTTGTCCTCCAAGCACAGAGTTATAGATTTGTAAAGAGCTCTTTGGAAGATGATTTGTAAGTTCGTACACCGCTGGTATTTGTGTATTAGACATGCTTGATTTGAATTTGGGGACCATTTCTCAGTTACTTCAGTTAAACAGTTACTTCTTTATAAGCGGCAGACCTCGGTGTAGGCTGACTCTTCGGTTTGAAGTACTGGGACATTCTCACACCCAAGTGTCCAATTTTCTCTAAAAACATGAAGAAAGAAAAGTGTGAAGATTCCTGTGAAGACCACTGGTTTTAAATTAACTACTCTTGATTTTGGTTAGGGGGAAGCAGTCTGATGTAATTATAATTTGCCTTAATGAAAAATGAGGGGGCAAGCAGGCTGGCGGGGCAGGCAGGCTAGCCGGCCAGACAGTTCCTCCTGCCCTGGTGCTGCATAGCTCTAGCGCCCCTCTCTCTCTAGGTGTGAGAGGACTTACCAGCAGCATCACGAAGCCATGAAGGCCCAGATCCGAGAGAGTCTTCTAGCGAAACACACTGCGGAGAAGCAGCAACTCTTCGAAGTCTACGAGGGGACCCAGTCACAGCTCAGGTAATGGGGCCTCTGCTGCCTGTTTCCTCAGGGACTTAGAGGAAGCAGTTTGTTATGCAGAAGTTGTGTATGTGTGTGCACACACTCCCTTACTTGCCACTTCTGTGTCTCCGAGGTCTGACCTTGATAAGAAGAACAAGGAGATGGCCGCCGTGCAGGAGTGTTACCTGGCAGTGTGCAGAGAGAAGGGTGAGCTAGAGTCCGCTCTCAGGAAGACCGTGGAAAAGGCTCAGGAGCAGAAGGTAGGCTGCTCCTGCCACTTCCCTCTCACGCCTCCATCGTTCACACTAGCAGAGTGTTGAAAGAGGCCTTCTTCTTTGGTTATGTCAAACAAATTCAGCTCCCAAAATTAAAAAATATTGAAATTGTTATTAAAATCTCCGTAGAGAGGGTGACCTGATGGGGGGAAATCACATTTAAAAATTTTAATTTATGGTTTATTTTATATTTTTTAATTATGTGTATGTGCGTGTGTCTCTGTGGGTATGTGCACGAGAGTGCAGTGGCCTGTGGCCTGTGGCCGTGAGCACTGCACACAGTGTGTCTTCAGCAGCTGTGAGCACCGCACCCAGCGTGCCAGCAGTGGCCATGAGTGCTGCACACTGTGTGCCATCAGTGGCTTTCCCTTTACACCCGTTGTACTCCCCGTAGACAATTGTCATTTTATTGTCCTGGAGGTCTGACTCCTTGCTTGGACCAGCCTGCAGGCCACAGTCTGAAAGATTCAAAGCTAGAGACTAGATGCAGAACCTTGACTAAATATTCTGTCCAGACATTCTGAATATCGCATCTTAAAGCAAGGCTTTCCATCACATATTGCAAATGGCAGTGATGAGCAGATAGGGTGTTCAATTCATGTGACATTTTGGTTATATTTCAGTAGATCAACATGATGGAAAGCGTGCCATGTGTACATGTCACTCAGGAAAATTCTTGAAAGGAGCAGTGTTAGGTAGTGTTAGTTACAGAGTTACCAAGGAGTTAAGATTACTTAGAAGTTGAGACCTTAGCTTTCAGTGATTATATAAATACTAAAATAGGGAGACAATCTCTGATGTGAGTGTTAGGTAGGGAGCTCATACAGAATTTATGAAATAAGCAGGACAAGGTTCGTGCCACGTGTGCTCTTCTGTTTTTTTATAGATAGTCTTACACTGTAGCCCAGATTGGCCTTGAACCTGCTATGAAGACAAGAGTGACCCTGAAGCCCTCATCCTGCCTCCACCCACACTGAAACATTTTAACATGGTGACCGCTAAGACTCCAGAGATACTTTTTCATTTACAGAAACAGCTTTTGGAAGACAGAGAAGAATGTGTAGGCAAACTGAAGCTAGAACTCGAAGAGAAGTACCGCGAAACTCTAAAGACGGAAAAACAGAACTGGCTGAAAGAACAAGAGCAGGCCGAGAAAGAGGTGATGTCCCTGGAGCTCACCGGGATAACTGGAAGAAAGGGGCTGGTCGGAGTTGCTTCTGGTCACTCTATTTATTTTATTTTCCCAGCCCTGGCTGGCCTGCAGTTTGCCATGTAGAACAGCCTGGCCTTAAACTCACAGAGCTCTGCCCGCCTCTGCCTCCTGAATGCTGGGATTAAAGGAAGGAGACACTACACATGACTTCTGGTCACTCTATTAATAACTCTAGATCATTCTTCTTGAACTTGGGACTTATCATTAGTTAGCAAATGTGTAGATAGCCATCTGTGTGTCTCAGAATCTGGCTGTCAGCACCCATCATACCACTTTGACTTTTTAAAAGTACTCCATGATCTGTATCCAGATTCAGGAGATACATTTTTTGGGTATTTCTTTCATTCCTAGAAATGGAACTATGGCCTAGTTTCCTATTCTGAAATGACTGGAATAAGTCTACACCAGTATCTCTAATTATGTAGTTATAGACAGAAATAATTCATGTATTGGATTAGAAGAAAAGTGATGGGCAGACTCAGCACCACAAACTTTAAGAAATTAATTTAGTTAATGAAAAGCATAGTGTGTTGCTTAGGCCATTTTCATGCTAGTATAAGAATGGCCTCAGCAGCCAGCGCCACGCCCTGCTTGACTTCCCTCTTCTTGCCTGTCCCTTTAGTTCCTTTTGTTCCCTCATGGTCTGACTTGTACTTTCATGCTGCCCGCATACACTGGATGGTATGCACCTTTATGAATTCTAAGACCCACAGGTGAGAGAACCTATTTATCTTTCTGAGACCAACTTGATGTGCTGGGTGTCCTTAATCTTCGGCTGCATCTGCTTTCCTGCAAATGCTGAAACTTGGTTCTGTATGACTAGGAGAACGCTGTTGTGTGTAAATTGCATCTTTGTTGGTCACCCTGCTGCTGACATCTAGGTTGAGTCTATAGGTAGCTGTCATATGCAGCAAGACAGTGAACATGGCTGTGTGAGTGTCTCTGGCACGTGCTGTCTTGGGTGTTTTGGGTAAACATCCAGGAGTGGCCTCGCCTGGCCTTTTCATAGCTTTGTTTTCAGTTTCTGAGGAACCTCCACACTGGCTTCCACAGTGGCTGAACTGAGCTTAACCCTTCTGCCCGGGGTGTGCATGGCTTCCCTTTGTCTCACCAGCATGTGGTACCTGTCTTCTCTTCTGCCTCCTTTTTGAGACAGGATCTCACTTTGCAGCCTGAAACTTGCTATGTGGACTAGGCTAGCTGACTGTTCTGCCTCTGCCTTCAAGTACTGGGGTTAAAGGCATGTTGCCTACCTAGTTTCTTAGACGTTTAAGGACCAGAGTATGATCTTAAACACTTAGAAATAAAGCAACAACAAAAACAGAGTTCTAGCTTGTTTAAGCTAGATTCTGCCGTTGAGCTTGCCTATTCTGTTAGTTTGGTGGCCAGGAAGTACTTACAGAACTCCAGATATTCAGCAGATGGGAACAGGCAAAAAGGAAAGGCCATCTGGCTACTTTATAGTTTTGCCCAAGACTAGTTAGACCATGCCACTGCATTGCTGAGAGTGAGAAATCACGAAGAGGTTCTCACCCTAACGCCTCCCTCTGGGTACAGTCTACTTGGTAAACCATAGTTTATAGTGAGTAAGATTCCAGGGCGCTCCAGTCAGTGAGACTATTTTTATACTGCTCAATGTAAACTCAGTGCTGGCTTTGTAGAAAGTGTTATTGAGAAGACACTTCAAAGTCAGTAGCAAACAATCGTGTTAGTTTTTGTTGTGACATCTCTACAGCAGCAGAATCAGAGGTTCTAAGTCCATACTGACCCTGAGGTAGTCTACGCTTAATGCTATAATTAAGTCTTCATGCTAATTCTGTTCTGTAGCTAAAGCCAAAGAGAAAATTCTGTTGCTTGAGAGTGTATTTTTGTGGGCTAAGCTTTAACCCTTATATGAGTACTACATAGTAATTATCATGTGTGTCCAGTGGCTGTGGCAGGACACGTGCACTCACTGTGCAGAATTTGAAACCTACCTGGAACATGAGATAATTTGTGAGATTGTGACCTTGAGCTTTATGATGACAACTGCATTGCAGTGTCGGGGCTCTCCGCAACGCCAAGGTTTTAAGTGCACCTGTAGTTGCTTTTTTGAGTAACTTTAATTCTAGTTTTTACTTCATTCCAGTGTTTTGTCTGTTTTTTTTTTTTTTTTCTCATTTCTTCTAAAAACAGAGCAGACAAAAACTCATTCAGCAGCTGGAAAAGGAGTGGTGGTCCAAAGTGAATCACAGTGTAAAGGCTTTGAGGAAGGCAACGTCAGACCATGGCAGCCAGACCGACCAGGTGGCTGCCGTCTCTAAGGCAGAGGCAGCGGTCCCGGCTGACGGGCAGGCTTGCCAAGGCCAGCAGGAGAAGGAGCTCGCTGTCAAGGAGGCTCTGAGGAAGCTGGAGGTTGAGTTGGAGCTCAAGCACTGTGAGAGTATCGCACAACAGGTGACAGACACCACCCATGGGCTGGACTTTGGGGCTTGCTAGTTAACGAAAACCCGGGGAATGCTGGGTTGCAACCTGACACGTTAAATGTTTTCGCATTTCTAGAATAGAAAAACTGCTGTGGTTATCTCAGACTTTTTTCATTTCTGTTATAAAACTTTCTGTGTTTTTTTGCATTTTCAAAAAGTTTGCTTTCTGAGATCTAAGTGTTAGGATGCCCCCCTCTCTTTCTCTTTCTGTGTGTCTGTGTGTGTATGTGTGTGTCTTGTGTGGGGTGTTTTTAACGTCCAAGTTAAGAATGTTTCATATTAGTTTTATAGAATATATTCCACTAATGTATTTTTAATAGTAATTTTAGATTAAGATTAACAGCATCAGTGTTGAAATTCTATGCAGAGTTGGGTCTGCAGGTGTGCCCCCAAGGTGGAGCTTTGTAATTCCCATCACTGGCCAAAAAGTGGTGCCATTGCCTTTCTCTCAAAGTGCTCATAGCCTCGCTTTAAAGAGGGGTGAAACATCTTCAAAGCAAGACTGTGCTTAGGAAAGCATAGAGCGTGCTAACAGATAAAGATGGCATATTCTTTTATATCTAGCTTAGTTGGTGCAGTGATTCTCCAGGAGAGCTGCACTATTTATGCATGAGAGACAGAGTGCAAAAAGCAGGTAATGTCTTAAAAAAATCTGTTACACATATATCATTTCGGATATTTTACTTGAAGAGGCCCCCCGGAGCTGGTGGCGTGGACTAGCAGTTTGTGTTCTTCATGATAGTGTAGGCTCTTACAGTCGGGAAACACAGGCAGATAAACATCTGTGACATCTCAAGGACACCTTCCATCAGCCAAAGTTCCCTGAAACTGGGCCTGGTGTTGCGCTTGAAGAGACAGGAGGATTACCACAAGTTCCAGGCAAGCCTGGTCTATATAGTAAGCCACAGGCCAGCCTGGTCTATATAGTAAGCCACGGGCCAGCCTGGTCTACATGGTGAGTCCTAGTCTATGTAGTGAGTCCACAAGCCAGCAATCTTTTGAAGTCTTTACTAAGGTTAAGAAAATGTTGCTTAGAGAAGTGTTTAGGAGTGCTTTTTTGGTATGTAGGAAATTTTAGAACTTAGGAAGAAACCTAAGAAAAGCTAACAATGTGGAGGAAATGTCTTTAGAAGGACTTAAATTTCTGTAGGAACTCTTATCTTCTGGCCATATTTTAACCTAGAGTTTATATGCACGTGCAATTAGTACTTTCATTGGAAAGTGTTTGTGTCCCCTCTGCATTGGTATGTGTATATCTGTGTTTTAAAAGACAGAAGGAGGAGAGTTTATTAAGCCATGCCTGTGTAATTTGTGGTAAATTATAACCACATCACCCTTAGAGTTCATCACACTTAGAGTTTTTTCCTGAACCTCAAGGGTCATGTGCATTTTTATGTTCATATTCACTCTTGACAGCAGCAAGGTGTGCTGGCACTGAGGCTGTAAAACTCCCTCCTGGCTTAGTGCGGTGGTTGGCATGTGGCAGATTGCACATGAGCGAGGTGATGGTGGGTACAGTGATTGATAGCAGCAGGCCCTAGGGGACCCTCTGGCCTACTTTGTGTGACGCTTTTGATGACTGCGCTGCTCGTCAGCTACAGTTCCCATTTCCTGCTTTACTGTGTGCTGTAGAGTCAACGTGGCAGTAACCTAAGGAGGCACAATGTAAAGTACACAAGAGGTCAGAGATGCTGCTGTGAACTTGGGCCCTGGGAAATTTTACCCTTGCCATACCACTCCTGTCATCTCCTGTAGGTGGAAACAGCTGTGCAGAATGCCCGCAGTCGCTGGCTACAGGAGCTGCCCACGCTTGCAGAGTTCAAGGCCCTGCTGAGAGCCCAGCAGCAGGAGTGGGCGGAGCAGCAGGAGCTGGTCGTGGCCCAGAGGGTGAGTGAGTGCTGGTTCCGTCACTGTCCTCCCACCTCCACTCTGGAATGTGCACCTGCTCTTGCCCTTGAGTCATTGTACTACGCCCTGAGCCTAAGCGGGTGGAACCTGTTCCTGACTCACTGCAGAGGAACACAGTTTGTCTGAGGGCCTTAAATCTCTCACCATCAGAGAGATGGCCGTACTTAGAAGTTAACCCCATTTCATTACACGTTGTTGCTTGAGATTGAGACCAGGCCTCTTCGCTCCTCACTGTCCTTCCCTGAGCTGTCTGTAGCCCTAGAACGTGTTCCCTTTGTGTGCACCCATCTATCTAGAGATGTCATGCTCTTCAAAAGAAACCTCAACAGTGAAACCGCATGCCCTCCCAACTTAATTTATGGGTCCTAAACTAATTCCAGTCAAAAGGCAAGCAAACTGAAAATAACTTTAAGGTTTGACCCAGTAATTCTAAAATTTATTGTGAAAAATAAAGGACTAGCCTTTTTCTCAATGTTCTGGAAAAGGTATTGTAGTCCGCATAGCAAAATGTGTTTGAAAGCAAAACTGCCTTAATCACAACAACACAGTTCGTACAAGACAGGCCTGAGGGATACGCCCAACTAGAAATAATGTTTAACAAGTTGTTTCAAAGCTGGTGAGTGGTCTTGTGATAGCACACTAACACTTGGGGAGAGTAGTTTTACCCACCTGTGTATCACAATAAACTTTAAGTTGCTAGAATTAAATGTTTGAAAAAGAAGCTGTGGTGGCTACCTGTAACGCCAGCGCTTGAGAGATCTGGTGCTCAAGACCATCCTCGGCCACAGAGGATTGGAGGCCAGCCTGGGATACATGAGACCTTCTCTCAAAGATAAATAAATTTTAGTATTATGTTTTTACTACTTACTACTAGGTAGTAAGTAGTATATGAGTATTTCTTATTTATATGTTTTTGTATGTCTGAAATATCTCAAAGGAAATATCTCTCAGAGGAAATATGTCTCAGAGGGAGAGAGAACAAGGAGACGGTATGATGATGAGACTCCAAAAGTCAAGGAAAATAATAAAGTTAGGTAAAACAGAGAATGCAGATACCCTAAAGGTCTTTAAGAATACAGAGGCGCTTACAATCCCAGCGCTCGAGAAGCTGAGGCAGGGGGATTGTGCATGCCTCCGTGGGTTGAGTGCTCTGCTCGCTGTGCTAGCGTGAGGGTCTGAGTTTGGAGCCTCAGAGCTGCGTAAGCCGTGCATGTGCACCTGTGACCCCGGTGCTGGGCTGCGCTGGAGATGGCAGGAGCAAGGGCTTGCTGGCCAGCCAGTCTAGTGGGAATGATGAGTTTCCAGGTGAAGTGAGAGACTTCTCTCTGAAAAATAAGATGGAGCATGATAGAGAAGGGAGTCCCAGTGTCAGCCTCTGGCTCCTTCACAGCACACATTAGCACATGACACAGACATACAACTCTTTCTCTCTCTCTTTCACATACATACACACATGCACACACACTAAAATAAAATAGAGAAGATACTTTAGGATAAGCATATGTTACAGAATGTCACATCTAGATTTATTTTTCCCCTTTTTTTAAAATTTTATTTTAAGTGGCTTGTGTGGTTGGGAGGTCAGCCCAGGTACTTAGGATTTGTGGATAATAAAGTTGTCAGATACTTTCAAATCTGTGGTGCTGTATCTTTTAGCTGTCACTTGCAATCTCTGAAGCTAAAGAGAAATGGAAAAGTGAGCTTGAAAATACGAAGTCAAGTGTAATGCCTGTCAAGGAACTAGAAGAGAAAATTCACTCTCTCCAAAAGGAACTGGAGTTAAAGGATGAGGAAGTCCCTGTGATAGTCAGAGCTGAGTTGGCTAAGGCCCGAACTGAATGGAACAAAGAAAAACAAGAAGAAATCCACAAGATTCAAGAACAAAACGAGGAAGATTATCGGCAGTTTTTAGACGATCATCGAAATAAAATCAACGAGGTCCTGGTGGCAGCTAAAGAGGACTTTGTGAAGCAGAAAACCGAACTACTTCTTCAGAAGGAGACAGAAGTCCAGGCACATCTGGAGAAGAGTCGCAGAGAGTGGACTCTGCAAGAGGCCGAGCGGACGCAACTGGAAGTTCATCAGTATGAGGAAGACATCCTCACTGTGCTTGACTTCCTCCTGAGGGACACCCTGTTGGAATGTGTTGGTGATTCACAGGACAAGCAGCTTTCGGAAGTCATGTCAGTTTGTTCTTCAAAATGGATATCTGTGCAGTATTTTGAGAAAGTAAAAGCCTGCATAAAAAAAGCTTTTCAAAATATGCTGTCCTTGCTTACAAACACTATCGCCTCAGAGTTGGAAAAGGTACGTTCTTAGACAGAGCTGTTGACTACCAAGGGTGATTGATTATGTTTGCAGGAGGTGAATATGTGGGTTTTTCTTGTCTCCATTTTATAATTACCAGATCTTAATCTAGTAATGTGTGTTTTCACCAATGATTTTACAAGCTTTATTGCAGCAGATCTAATGGATTACATTTGTTGCTAGTCCTTCCTTCCTTCCTTCCTTCCTTCCTTCCTTCCTTCCTTCCTTCCTTCCTTCCTTCCTTCCTTCTTTCTTTTCTTTCTTTCTTTCTTTCTTTCTTTCTTTCTTTCTTTCTTTCTTTCTTTCTTTCTTTCTTTCTTTCTTTCTTTCTT
>NW_026585504.1:10633427-10657399 GCF_907164565.1 Psammomys obesus
CTTTCTTTCTTTCTTTCTTTCTTTCTTTCTTTCTTTCTTTCTTTCTTCATAGTGCCACCACTATGAGGCAGGATGTTTAGCTGCTAGACAGCTTTTACTTAAACATATATATGAGGTGGGTTTTTTTTTTTTTTTAAGGGAACATTTTAGGAACTAAATAATTGTGTTCCTAACCACTTGAAGAATGTCATTAATACAGAGGGTTGCTTGTGGGTTTTTGTTTGTTTGTTTTTCTGAAGAGGTTAGAAGTCAATTTCTTGTCCTCAGTGATTTATGTCTTATACGAAAAGAGCCAATGAGGTCCCAGAATTATTGAGAAAAAAAACAAACAAACAAGAGGCTTGATTTATTTGCTGAAATTCCTCGAATCCAGTTTCATAGATTCCCCATGTGTGTGCTTGCAAAATGAATTCCCTGTGTTGTTTAGTCATATAAGAACTGTCTGAGACCAGATAAAACCAGTCTGACCAATTTAGGATTGAAGGGCTGAAGCATTCATGAAAATTTCAGAGTTGTGTTCTAGTGTGTGGCCAGCCTATTCCAGTGTTGAAGACCAGAAATGGGGAAGCGCCTGAGGTAATTCTCTGAGGAGCTTTAGACATTAGAGTTTGGGTCTGGGAACATATCACCACTGAAGGCTTTCAAGGCCATTTTTGAGCATATCTGGTGCTAATGACTACGGGAAATGCTTATACGGAGACAAACTAGTGAGTTGTTTTGGGCAAGCCTGTGTTATGGTTGGCCACCCAGAAAAAGAGAACCCCGCTCCCTGGCCCAGTTCCTAACCCAGCACCTGTTGGCCTGTCTCATCCTACATATGAAAAAGGACAGAAGTGTAGAGCTAGATGGACTGGAACGACCAGACCTCGTTCCAGTTCATCTCAGTTCTTGAGTTTCCTCTCGATTTTACAACACTGTTACTATTACGTAGTTGCCATCAATAAACATGACTGGCAAGATCACTTCCCGTGAGCATGGCTTAATCCTTCATTGAGAATACTGGGGGAAAACAAGAAAAAGAGCAGGCTTTAGGAATAGAAGTGACGAAGAAATCATGCCAATACTTTCGAATTTGGCTTTCTAGAAAAGTGTTTACAAATGAAAAAAATGACACCACCTTTCTTCTCCACATTTTCATTATAGATGTTTATTACAGTCTTAGTTTAGTTGCTCATGAATTTGACTTTTCCTATAGGTGAAAATCCAGAATTTTAAGACATTCTCATTTCCTGTCAATACCAAATCCATCTGGAGGTCTTTCAGGGCTTGTAATTGCACAAGCAGTGTCAGCTCCTCTGTGTGACCCATCTGGCTCACGGCTGTGGACATGAGACAATGCAGCTAAGAGTTTAGACTTTCACAGCTGTCTTTGGGTGGGTCAGATTCCATCCCTGAGGAAGATGACTGAACGCCTAATCTCCCGTTTGTCGTGGAGGCAGCACTTGACACTGGGGGTCAGTCAGCGGTTCCAAGTTCGCAGTACGCTTTCCATAAACATGAAAGACTGATTTATAGTTCATTAGAATCGCTCCAGGAGATTGAAATAGGCCAAAAGCTTGCTAAGATGGAAAGGATGCAGGAAGCAAGAAAAGACAATTTTTTAAATTTATTAATTATTTTTTTTTATAAATTACAGTTTATTCATTTTGTATTCCTGCTGCAGCTCCCTCCTTAATCCCCTCCCAATCTTACCCTCCCTCCCTCATCTCCTCCCCTGCCCCTCCCCAAGCCCACTGATAGGGGAGGTCCTCTTCCCCTTCCCTCTGACCCTAGCCTATCAAGTCTCATCAGGACTGTCTGTATTGTCTGTATTGTCTTCCTCTGTGGCCTCGTAAGGCTGTTCCCCCCTCAGGGGGAGGTGATCAAAGAGCCAGCCCATGAATTCACATCAGAGACAATCCCTGTTCCCATCACTAGAGTACCCAGTTGGACACTGAGTTGCCATGTGCTATATCTGTGCAGTGGTTCTAGGTTATTTTCATGTATGATCCTTGGTTGGAGGACCCCTGTGCCCAGATTTTTTCGATCTTTTGCTCTCCTTGTGGAGCTCCTGTCCCCTTCAGGTCTTCCTGTCTCCCCCTTCTTTCATAAGATTCCCTGCACTCTGCCCAAAGTTTGGCTATGAGTCTCACATTTGCTTTGATACCTTGCTGGGTAGAGTCTTTTAACAGCCCTCTGTGGTAGGCTCCTGTCCTGTTGCCTGTTTTCTCCCTCTTCTGATGTCCATCCTGTTTGCCTTTCTGAGTGAGGATTGGTCATCTTACCCAGGGTCCTCCTTTTTGCTTAGCTTCTTTAGGTGTGCGAAAGACAATTTTTAAGAAAATGCTTTTTGAAAGATATTAATAAAATAGTTCTTAATGGGTAGAAGAAAATAGAAATATTATTGAGAATTTTAAGCAAACTTACGGCACTTATTTTGAATATGTTAGGAAGTAAAATATTTGTATCATACTTGCTCGTGAATTTGACTCCTGTAGTGAAAGTATGCTAGATTTTCAGGAATAATTCTGGTAATGTTCACTATCTTCTGTCTTGGGTTTTAGCCAGTCAGGGTCCCTGACCATTGCCATATTGGATGTTGTCCATATACCATGCTAAGAGATATATTGCTGTGGTGCAAGCAAGGTTGTTGATGTGGTTTCTTTTTGTATTTTTAATATTAGAATTGTATTTTTTTATTCTTTAACATTAGGATTTTAAACAAATATTTGTAGACATTTTCCCTAGGCATTAAATATGAATACACTCTATTTCAGAGAAATGTGATCAAGACCTCTGCAGATGCTGTCATCTGGAACACTGGCCAAGGAGATCCTGGGGTCCCAGCATCCCTTCCTGTCTCCACCTCTGGACACTGTGCGCAGTCCTCGGCCTTGCCAGAAGCTGGTATTGATTTTGTGTCCTGTCCACATTGCATTTTGTATTCAGGAGCAGGGTTCACTGAAACCGTCTTCCATCCCAATGTGCTTCCCTCCATTCACAAATGAGTCTTGTAAGGTGAAGAGTGAGAGTTGGAGAGACCGGTCAGACATTTGGTCCTAACTGTTCAGAAATCAAGGGCTTCACATAAGAGAATTGCCAAGTAGTGAAGAGTGGAGACTAAGCATTCAAATCACTGAAACTTCTTTCAGTTGTTTTTTCTTTAGTTAAAATATAATTGCATCATTTAGCCTCGCCCCTTTCAGTTCCTCCATTCATCCATCCCCTGAACTTATGTCTCCTTTTATTTTATTGTTATCGATGTGTTCCCAGTTGTGTCTCATTTTATATTTTTATTGTGTTTGTATATTTGTGTACATGCAGTGCTAGGGCAAGGACACATGTGCCATCGTGCATGTGTGGAGGCCAAAGGACAATTTGATGGTTTCTTCTTCCCTGCTGTGGCATCTGGGGATGAAACCCCAGTAGTGAGGCGTGTGCAGCACGTGCTTCTACCACTGAGCCATCCTACCAGCGCTGTTTCAACTGTTTTATCAATGGAAATCCTGCTGATGCATTTTGGCCATTTTTTTCATTTGTGCAGATTTTAGGAAACATAGCCATGTACTTGGTAATGTGTAAGCATTTGATGTAGTAAGGCCTTAACTTTTTTAAATAACATCTTGGAAATTTTTTAAATTTAGATTTTATATGTTTGAGTATTTTGTGTGCTTTTATATCTGTGCACCACAGAGGCCAGAATAGGGCATCAGATCTCCTGGAACTAGAGTTACAGATAGTTGTGAGTCCCCACATGGGTTCTGGGAATCGAACCCAGATCCTCTGGAAGAGCAGCCAGTGAGCTGAACTGCTAAATTATCTTTTCAGGCCCCAAGTAACTTATATCTTGTACTATGCCGCAGCCCTTTACAGTCAAGATTTTGTGGGAATATGAGGCTGCTGCTTATTCACTGAGATTTGTGAACTAGGATTTGGCCAATTCCTAAAATGCCATCCGTTCCAGTATCTGGAACCGTTGTGTCCTTCCTGTATTGCACACAGCCTTCTGCTGCCTGGCTGCCGTTTGTGTTTCTGTTGTTCTTGTTGCCAGGGCAAACCTTGTGTGTTAGGTCACACATCCCCATGCACTTGAGGCGTGTTACGCTTTTGAAAGTGGTCTGGGCCGAAGACCAGCAGCACTGTGTAAAGACTCATTTTTCTTTGTCTTGTCATTTCCTGTAAGCATACCTCTAAGCTCATGAGGAAAGACTGTAGAGGCCTTCACAGTGCCACTTCCAGAAATTACCATGGGGCACGCTAGCTTTAGTGACGGTTTTATAACCTTACTGTCTTTAAAGAATGTAACCACTGATGGTGGAGTAGTTGATACATGCCAAGAATAGAAATAGTGTGTCCGTAAGTGGATAAGCTAACCACCAGGAACCCCCCCCCCCCTAATTCTTTGGCTTAAGAATTAGAAGGTCAGGTGGGCGCAGTGGTGCACGCCTGTAATCCCAGCGCTCTGGAAGGCAGAGGCAGGTGGGGCCCTGTGAGTTTAAAGCCAGCCTGGGCTACAGAGCAAGTCCAGGAGAGCCAAGGCTACGCTGAGAAACTCTGTCTTGGAAAAACAAACAGAAAAACAAGAGGAGAGACAGAGAGAAATAGAAGGTCTACAGTGCTCCACCACAGTTCCACCCACAGCTTCTCCCAGCCCTTGGTGACAGAGATGATTTTCAAAAGCCATTGTGTTGCTTTTTTTTTTTTTTTTTTTTTTGAGCAATACATACTTTTTAACTTAAAACATTATAAAAATGGATTAATGCACATTATATTCTTTGTAATCTGATTTTTCTCTACCTGACATGATGCTACCAAGATTTGTCCGTGTGCCAACACTCCAGTTCATCCATAAAAATGCGTATGTTGTGTTGCTCACATACGTCACAGTGTGTGTATTTCCTGTCAGCAGATGTTCTTGCCTGGTTTCCAGTTTTGCCATCAGCTTTGTAAATGAAAAGTCTGGGATCACCACGCTGCCCCAGCGTGACGCTCCTGTGACTCTTCGGTGTTTTATGAGCATAAATGGTGCCACGAAATGGGAAAGTTAGGCGGTGCCACAAATAATGTCAGTCTGCTCGCTTCAGTGGCCAGATACTCATGGCTTACCCTGTGTCTGCTTCCCACCTTAGCGTGTCATTCACAGTCATAGCTACCTATCTTTGGTAATACTTTTATATGTTTTATTTTTTTTTAAGTCTATATATTATTTTCATCTCATAAATTCTATGTTACTAGGACCAATACTGTTATTTATTGTGTTTTTACTGTCTGTCAAGTACTATGCCAAAAGATTTTGTTTATGCCTCCCAAAATTTTAAGTAAATTTTCAAATTTGGAGATAATTTCAAACTTACAGAAAAGGAGTTTACAAGAGTATGAATAGTTTCATAGATTACTTGTTTAGCTAGCTGTACCCATTGATGCCATTTTTTGTTCTGTTCTCATGTGCGTGTACATGAAATGTCATCATTCCAGAACTATCTGAGGGTACGGTACATACACTGTGACACTTTCTGCCTGAATGCCTCAGTGTGCGTTCTCTAATAATAGGGATAGTTTCCCCTTGCACACTCTTGGTACAGTATGTTTAGCAGTAAAGTATCAGCCTGCTGTTTGACTCTGGTTTTGTCAGTTGACCCAAGTGATGTCTAGTGTAGCACCCTCCCCCACCCGTACCTCATACTCACTGCCTGTGTCCTCTAGGATAACGTCCTTTGATATAGAGCATTCCCACTCCTCTCTCTGTCCTATATCATTTTGAAATGTTGAGAATTAATACTCTCTCTCTTATTCCCATTCTTCTTCTTCTTCTTCTTTTTTTTTTTTTTAAGCAGAATTTATTCGCTTGGGGTTTATCTTCTGTTCTTCATGATTCAATTCAGATTGTGCCTTCTTGGCCGGAAGACTGCACTGGTGGTGTCTTCGCATCTGGAAGCGCATAGTGTCCGTTTCTCTTTTATTGTTGAGGTTAATTTTGATCACCTGATCAACACTGTGTCCAGTGTATTCGTTACATAATTCATTACTGCCCTCCCTCCATCTGCAGAGAGGCACTGGAAGGACCAGGCAACAGCCTTCTCATTAAAGCTTTCTCTTAGATGTGGGGGTCACGGGTGATTCTTGCCTGATTGTCCTTACTGCAAAATGTCCTCTTGCAAAATGATAATTTTTCCAATTCCAAACACCTCTCTACATTCATCAGTAGGCACTCAGCTTGTTTTTATAATAATAATAAAAAAAGCTTGCTTGCTGGACCATCCATCCAACTATTCATCTCTCTATTTTCTGTGTCATTATTTGTATGATTCACATATTCTTATTTTTCAATACTTTATAGTTCATTAGTGTACTTAATCGGCACTCAGATTGCCCAGATTCATCTAGGGAGATCCTTCAGGTTATCACCTGTGTCCTTGTTCTGTGCTCATCTTTTTTAGTTCTTTTCTTACTTTCTGGCTTGGCAGGGTATTTCTGTTTCATTTGTATATACCATCTTCCACTCTTGAAGTTAGCCATTTCTTTAAAAATTCCAGTTCCCTTTGTGGAAAATGGTATTAAATATTAAGATCTGGGCATTAGGCTTCAGGAATTTTAAACCGGGTACCATTACCAAGTTTTATGTATCAAAACCTTAAGCTTTATGGAGGCTAAGTAGCCATCCAGCAAGTAGCTAGACCCCACTTCTCTCTCAAGCACCCTGCTCTTTCAGTCATGCTGTGGCCTTTGGTCCTGAGTCCTGCCATCTGGGTTTCTTCTTTCTTGATTGCCTTAACCCAAATAGTTTTATCAAAAGGTCTTGTGTCATTTACTTTTTTTTACAGATAAAAAGATCTTTGAGTTTAAAGATTTATGCTGTGGACACTGCTTCCAAGAGCGTGAAAAGGAAAAGCAGGAGTGTCAAGTTCTGAAAAGGAAGCTGGAGAAGTACCATAGGCACTTTCAGCGTTTAGAGAGGATGCACAAAGCCACAGTGGAGAAACTTGGAGGTCAGCACTTCTGGCTCGCTGCTACCGCAGGAGGCTGGCTCGTCCTGGCAGGAACATTTAGACAGAACGTTTTTTTTTTTTTTTTTAATATGGGCACCGGTTTTCTTTTAGGGTTTATATAAACCAGTTTGCATCTGTATTTACTAGTCGAATTAAAAAACTTAACATTTCTTTCTTGATCGATCAGACAGCGAAGGCCTAAATATGTGTCAGACATTGCTCTTTGTACTGGAAACAGAAGTGTTTATCAAGCGAAGCTTTGCTTGGGGAGGCGGAAATAGCATAAATAGCATAAATAAAACTTGTGGGTCTGAGCCAGCTTCTATCTGGCCCATTCACATATGCTCTCGGGGTTATCTGCTGCCATTTCCCATTGCTCCTGAGCTGTTGGCCTTCCATGCTCCTCCATCTCACCTTCACCACTAACCTCCACCCTGTTCTCTTGGCTGCACATTTGGATATATTTCCAGTTTCCTCTGCCTCTGGGCCTTGCTTGTAGTGTCACTACTCTGTCATGTGTACATGACCCTGACGTTTACTTTTTGGTCTGATTTTCATGCTTTAGGATTAACTCACAAAATGCTGTGCCTCCTTGATTTTCTCACAGCTGTATGGTGCTGTATTTCTGCATGGGTTTCTCCGTTCTCTTTGTTGCCGTTCTGTATTCTGCTTGCTGGAGACCATCCACACTGTTTCTTGAGGATACGGGATATGTCCCATCTTATTTATCTTCAGAGTCATAGTACCTACAATATATTACACAGTAAATGTTTGAATAGTATCTACTTTAGATTTATTTTATTTCATTTTATCTTGTGGTTTTTGCTCAAGGATTCTTTACATGAATATAAACTCTAGGAGCCAAGTGTGCCTAGAGCTAGAAAACCCAGTGATCTTGGTGGGGAATGCAGCTTGTTCGTAGAACTCTTGCACATTGTGCGTAATACTGCCTTCCAGCCGTAGTACTGCAGAACAACAGACAAAGCAGACCATTCTGGAGAGGTTCAGTTTACCTGGAGCGCAGCACAGATACACCAAACAGTTGGCACACAAGTTTCAGGATGTGTTCAGAGATAAAGACAAAATAGACGTTAAGCGCTGAGAAAACTGCACAGGGGAAGGTTCAGTGACGGGCTGACTGAGGAACGGTAACACGAGAGAGCGGGAAGTAGGCACGCCCTCGGAAGGCCTGCATAGGAACTCAAGGAAAGGCAGTAGGTTAACGCTGACTTCCTGTTACAGAAGAGAACAACAGGGTCGTTGAAGAGTTGATAGAAGAAAACAATGACATGAAGAATAAGTTGGAAGCATTGAAGGCCCTTTGCAGAACACCACCGCGGTAAACTTCCAGTTCAAAAATCATTTCATTTTCTAAGTGCCTTAATATTAGAAATGTTCCCCTGAATTGTTGTGTTCTCATACATAGAATATACTGACAGGAACGACTGTCTATTATCCCTTTGTTCCATATCATGTAGGCTGTTTATCTGTACATGCCATGTATGCATTGTTCAGAAAATTGGGATTTGGGGGCTAGTGTAAGTATAAGATTAGAGAAGCACTTCCCTGTGTTACCAGACACCCCACACTGTGCTCTTCAGGAGCTCTGGATGCGTTCATCATGTGGATTTGCCAGTATTTACGTAGGCAATCGTAATGTTGATTGTTGCTTTCATTTTTTTTTTTTTTCTTTTGAGACAAGGTTTAATGTCTCCCAGGGGTGGCCTCAAATGCAGCTCAAGATTAGCTTGAATCTGAGCCTTGGTGTAGTAAGTACTGGGATTATAGGTGTGTGCTCGCACACCTGGTTTGTGATGGAACCCAGGGCTTCACAGGTTCTAAGCAAGCGCTCTCCCAACTGAGCTGCCTTCCTGGCCTTTCTCTGATTTGAAATAACTGAATACTGGCAGTTCCTTTGTGCAAAATCCCAGGCGCAGCTCAGGTCATTTTATTGATGATATAAATGCACGTAAACCTTCCAAGTGAATCTCTTTACTGACCGCCTCTGTGGTTCTACAACCTGGTATGTTATTAGGTCACTGTCTGCAGGAGCCATTGAGAGTGCTTGGTTGCCATGCAGTGTGCAGGCCTTGGAAGAGCTTCGTGGGCAGTACATTAAAGCTGTGAAAAAAATCAAACGTAAGTACCAAAGAGATGCTCAAGATCCTTGCTGGTGTAGGCCTTCTGCACTGTTGTGAAATGGAAACTAGGGGGTTGGCCATTTTAGTGACTTTTTCAAACTGCCTCTTTCTTTACCCTTAGAAGAAATTGTTGATGCTGTCTCAAATTACAAAATAATAGGTTAGTTTGCCCAAGTGACACAATAATAGTTTTTGCTTGTTTGTTTGTTTTTTACATTTATTTTATGTCTCTATGTGTGTGTGTGCATGCACCATGGATATGCCTTTTGCCTGTGGAGGTCTGAAGTTGGCTCCAGATTCCCTGGCACTGGCACTGGAGTTAGGGATGGTTATGGGCCACTATGAAGGTGCTAGAACTGCAGCCTGGTCCCCTGTAAGAGTAGCCAGTCTCTTAACCACTGAGCCACCTCTCCAGTTCTCAAGAGCAGTTACTTTTATGTTGTTGATCATTTTTAGTCTTTGTTTAGAGGTTAGAATCAAACTGTCTTGAAGTGTAACATCCTTAAAACACAAACAACCTAGAGTAAAGAACATGCCCTGTGAAGACTGGACTGTGGCTCAGAGGAAGAGCCTGTGCGTCCTGTGCAGAGGACGGATGGGGCAAAGACCTAAGTCACCTTAGCAGACTTCCTGCTGCAGACATAGGAACTGTGGGGATGGCTCCAGTCTCTTACTTCTCCTTATTCCAAACGGCTCTGAGCGTGCCAGGGCTTTGTCAGCTCTAGCCGCCTTGGATGGCAGCTCTAGGGTGTCTCCAGAATAAAGACCCTTTTGCTCTAACAGAAGTGCATTGTGTGGGTGTGTTTTGGTACAGAAGTCAGGGTTTATGTAGAGAAACATACCTTCCTTCTAAAATCACTTTCATTTTTTTAACAAAAGGCAGAAAAGGTCTCAGGTTCCAAGCTGCTGGTATCAGAGTTGCTTGTAGATGTGAAAGCCAATCAGTATCGGCAATGACAGTTGTTTCTCAGTTGTTCTTGGTACCAGCAAAGGGCATAGTTACAACAAACAGCTCGTACAAGCTTCCAGAGAGGAGTGAAAACTAAGCGCTTTTATCCTGACATAGTATGCATGCTATATTTTAGTTGCCTTTTAGGAGGGTAGCTGGAGGTTATGTGCCAACATCATTTTACTTTTTCCCATCTCAAAGAAGGAAAAGTCGACACCCCTCCCCCAGTTAGCCTTTGTACACAGAGCATCTAATGCGGATGCTTTCTGACATTGACAGGGCAGTGCCTGCGCGGGCATTCCCCACATAACGAGTGGCCACGTCTGGGGGTAGAGTGTGGTCATAGATTTAGTTTTCGAAAGTAGCAGTGCAACTGAAAGCCATGTTGATGAAGAGAAAGGTGCGGATTATGATTCCATTCAGAAGGGAACATGATTCTTGCCACTCTACAGAAAGAACATCTTATACATCCCATCCCTCTCGTGAGTTTACCACTGTTCCATCAATGCTGCTAGAAACATTGGCTAAGAATGGACTGGAGACATTCAAGCCTAGGAGAAAAATATTGATTTTCCTTCTTCTCAGTGTCTGCCTTTCTGCTCACTCTTTCTGGCTACTTCTTGTCTCTTAAATGAGTCATAACATTCAATAGAACGTGCGCTTCCTGCTCTCTGTTCTTCTCTTACCCGAGTCTTTTAGAATATAACGGGGTACATTGGTTTTCTTCCCATGTGCAGCCATCACCATCTTAGGGCTAACAGTGCTTTTATTTGAGTCTAGCAAATGGGCATTGTGAAGTGTTCCATTCTAAAGCACGGAAAGTATGTATAAACTACACTTCTTCACCTCACCTGCCAAAGACTGGTCTGAACTTTGCCCCTCCTGTCTTTGGAGAAACAGTAAACATTGTGGGGTTTCTTCACCCACTGCAGGTGACATGCTTCGATACATTCAGGAGAGCAAGGAAAGAGCTGCAGAAATGGTAAAGGCAGAAGTGTTTCGGGAACGGCAGGAAACTGCCCGGAAGATGCGGAAGTATTACCTGACTTGCCTTCAGCAGATCCTGCAGGATAATGGAAAGGAAGAGGGGTGAGTTGAGTTTACCCTGAGTGTCCCGACTACACCAGGATGGGGTGCTGTCATTTCCTTAACCATAGAACTGTTTATGTGATCACAAGAGAAGCTTAGGACGGGTTTTCCTCACTGTTGGCAGAGCGAGTAGGAAACAATCCCAGGGCTGAGGACTCATGTTTTTCATTTCAACTGTTTTAATTGTATATCCTGGAATTCCCCACAGAGCTGAGAAAAAGATTATGAATGCTGCTAGCAAACTGGCCACAATGGCAGAGTTGCTGGGAACGATTGCAGAGCCAGACTGTAGAGTCGGGTGTGCCCAGGCAGGCCGCTCAGGTGGGTTCCCTCTCTCTCTCTGTCTGGCTCTCTGACAGTCTATGCATGAAAAGGTAGACTGCACAGCCTCACCAACTGCACTGTAGCATTCATCCCAAGACGTGATGGACAAGGTTTTAAATGACAAAGCACGAAAAAGGCAAAATTATAACTGGATTTTAAGCAATTTCAGTCGATAAGACTAGGAAACACCTGAAACAAAGAAGGTAGTATTTGAGAAAATGAGGACCCTCAGCTCAAAACTGCCCCACGACAGTACAAGGAGGAGCAGCAGCAAACCCGTTTCACATGCAGGATCTTATGTCCCAGGAGAAGTTGTAGCCCTTCGGTGCCTGTGGGTGATGAGCTGGTGGTTTAGAACAGTGCCCGGGGCGGGGCAGTTTTTGTTTCTTTTCTTCCCCTCCCCTCCTCTCCTCTCCAATTCTTTCTCTGCCCTTCCCCCTCCCATTTCTCTTTCCCCTTCTCCAACCCTAGCGTTTGGCTGAGTCGGAACAGGGCAGTGTTCTGGGTACCTGGATGTCAAGGACGCGCTGTTACTCTCTGTGCCCGGCATGTCAGCTGTCAGGTCTCCGCTTCCTTGCCACGTGCCTGTTCCCATCTACCAGCTCCTCAGCCAGGCAGCACAGAAAGACACTGCGTTCAAGACATAGAAGACACATTTAGCCGGGAATCATCATATCTTTAAAGAACATCACCACCATGAGAGAGAGACCACACAGACACAGACCAGAGCTAACTGAATGTGTATCTAAGGCAAGAGAACACTTACAGAAGCAACAGAGCCTGAAGCTGTTTAGAAGTATGGTGGATATTCTTAGAAAGATGTAAACTTTAGGAACATCAACACAGAGAAGTAGAAATGACTATCTAACTTCCACATTACTGGAAGAAAACCTTTTAGGAAAAGGTTTAATCTAACAAAATCAAAAAAGAGAAAAAGCTGGACGACATACATAAACAGACACTACACCATTAGCAACCATTGAATGAGAATGGGGTAAGGGTTTTACAAAATATTGATGCTTGCTATTTTTACAAGAACTCAAAAGCTCAAAGTAATTAGGGAATGACAGCAAGCAGATGAGATGGGTCTATTCGGTTATAAGCATAAATGCAGAAGTGGGCAGAGTAGAGCACACATTTAAGGGTGGAAACGGGGTGATCTTCCATGAAACTACACTGCAAAAGGCCATACACTGGTAGAAATACAAGAAGGAAACTGCTAAATTCTCAGCTGGACACTTGACATGTCTGTGAGGAAATTCGGCTTTTAACCTGGTCACCTAGAAGCAGAGCTTATTCAGGCCCCTGAAACATTTCTCGTAGAATCACAAGTGTTAGGTGTGTAAGTTTTGGGTTGGTGCACGTTAGGTGCAGGAGTGACGTGTAGAGCAGTCTTCCTGTTTGGGGGAAGATTCCTCAAAATCATGTCCCCAGTAGAACCAGCTTCTGCCTGTCCGCTCCGGCTTATGGGATCACAAGTCTTTGAACCTGATGCTGTGGCTGCTTTTTCCTCTGATCTGGTGCGATGTCCTGGTGTTCACATGTTTGCCCTGAGCGCTAGACCGATGGGGTGTTCTACCATACTTTCTTGGTCAGAAACTTCATGCTTGACACCAGACTCAGCAGCGCTGCATTGCAGTCGGCACTTGACATGCGGTACCTGCTACGAACATAGATGGGATAGCTGAAAATAAGTCTCCCTCCTCTCCAGTGACTCCAGCTTGTGTCAAGTTGACATAAACTAACATTTCAGCCACAGAAACCACCATTTCTCTGGCTATGACTAAAAGAATATCTGTCTAGTGTAGCGCTGATAATATTTTGATAACACACAATTATATTATTCTCTTTAAAGTGTTAATTTTCTCTTAATTCCCGTGCTCCTAATTTTGTGTTCCTTTGCACATAGTAGCATTTCCCTTGACTTCAGAGTTGCTGATGGGCATTGAAAGATCAGAAAGGAGCGATGTGAATCACAAGGTTCCACATTCCGTTGAAAGCAAACCAGAGAGTGGGAAAACTATCCCCAGAAGTGGGTGTGAGCCAGTTCCTAGGAGGAGGTCTGCGTCTAATTCACAGCGGCGGTCAGAGGACTCAGAACACAGCGACACAAAGCCCACGACTTCCACAGCTTCGTCTTCAGAATGTCAGTCAGTGGTTGGGGGTTGCAGGCCCCCAAACATCTTGGCAAAGAATGCTGCTCCCGAGTTTGTCCCATGCAGGGGTGAAGGAGGCTTTGGTTTACATGAGAAGAAAGATACACTTGGTGGAGCTGCCTCTGAGTCACCTCTTTATTCAGCCACCTACCCCTTCCTTGGAACTGCTGAAAAGAAATCCTCACCTAGATCCATCTCAGAGTCCACACACACACCCCTGAGAGGCCCCAGTGAAACACCAAGACTAAACGCGTTTGTCTGTGGTTCTCTAACAGAGACAGAGAGTGCCGCCTGTGAGAAGAGTCGGGGTGTAGGCACGCGGGACACCCCAGTGAAGGACGGAAGGGACCCAGGCAGCTCTCCAGGCTGGCCTTCTGACAGCACGTTCCCCTGTGGCAGTCCTGCTGTGCTGTTTCTCAGTGATAGGTCACCAAGGACTCTGGACCTGCTAGGGGACTCTGCTCAGTCGAAACAGTTCTCAGCAGCCAGTTGTCTTCCAGATGGCCCGCAAAGCAATATGGTTCGTCAGAGCACTTCCACTCCAGATCTGCCCAAAGAAACCCTGCATTCCCAGCAAGGGAAGGTGGGGGCTCCGCTGGGACACCCGTCTCCACAGAGCACTGGTGTGTTAAAGCCAGATATCAGAAAACGGAGCAGCACAGGGCCATCTCCAGTGTGTCAGAAGCCTTTGATAACGTTCACTGCTCCCCTGACTAGCCAACGAGATAGTGGCTTTGACAGCCCCTTTGTCAGTCTAGAATAATCATGTGCCGTATGTCAGAAGATTCTTTCTATCTAGACAAGAAAAGGGACAGGAATCTTTTATGCTGAGAAACCATTGCGGCCTGCCTGCCAGCCTTCGTGTGTTTGATACTCTCGTACCTGAGTGAAGTTATGTGGGCTATTTACAGTGCCTTCATGCTGGAGGCCTGAGCCATGTGCTGTGTGCCCTGCTTCCCTGTGGTGCTTTAGGCGGTTGCTCAGCTTTCTATTTTTATATTTATATGCCAACTCATTTTGCAGTGTTAAAATATTTAATAAAATGGTATGTGATTTGCAAATTTGTCGTGACTTATTTTATAGTTTGTAATCTAGAAATGGTACAGCGACATTATGTTTGAAATTGGCTCAAAAACTACAGACTGATTATTTGTGTATATGACCAATCGGATGCAGTGTTTAAGCTCATCTCATATGTATCAATATGTTGCATATTTGTTTTCACCGATTTTCTTTGTCACTTGTTTTTTTGATAAGTTGTTTAGGCATATGTCACTTTATTTTCAAGAATTTGGGACACACCTCCCCCCTCCCCACAGACATAATAGTTTTCTCTATTTTCCATTGTTTTGGGAGAATATGCTTCAAAGAATTCCAGCTCATTTTTGCACACTTGTGTTATGGTCTGTGGTGGAGTGTTCTTTGCCTGACAAGAGTGTGTCTTCCGTTCACTGATCGTTTTTAACATGCACTGGACTTTTGGTCAGTGATACTGCCAATAGGCCACAACTTGCTGACATTTTTGCTTTTTGTTCTGTTAAGCATGGGACGTGGAGGGCTGCAGAGAGGGCTCGGTGCTTTAGAGTCCCAGCACCCCATGGAAGAGTGGCTCACAATTCAATCTCACGCCAACTCTAGGGATCCAAAGCTACCTTCCGGCCTCTGCACCTACACACGGACATACAGGTGTAATGGAAGTTTTGGTTTCTTCGTAAGCTCAGTTACATTATGTAAACATGTTTTTGTTTTAATCCCAAGTGTGGGATTTTAGTTGGGCTATAGTTTGCTCACAGCCGATAATTGTCTCCTGTGGGGCGTGGTCTTTGCCAGCTGGTAACGGCCTTCCAGCTTGGGCACAGAAGAGGGGCGTGGTCTAAGGCTAGGAGAGTATACATTGAGAACCCAGAAAGAGAAGGTATGGCATGTAGCAGTTTGGAGAGACCCAAGAGATGGACGGTGTGTGGAGCAGACAGAGAAACCCAGTGTCGTGGAAGAGACTGCTGGCTGCATCTGCGGTTGATGGGGATTGGTATAGAGCCCTAAAAGAACCCCTCAACTCTAAACAGCCAGGGAAAGTAAAGGGGCCCTCTCTCCCTACTAACCCTCTCCTACATAGGATTGTGAGGTAGGAAGGGAGGTTGAGACCCAACACCCCAAATAAAGTAGTTTTTAAAATGGGCACTACAGACAGATATACATGTATAGTAACGAAATTTCTTAGTGGGGTATGCTAATTTCTGACCGTAATCATTACATTGTTTTTCTTTCAGTTGTGTGATTTTTGTTTCGTGTATTTGGAGATAATGTTAGGAGTACACTTATATCCGTTGTGTCTTTCTTATGTATTGATCCTCCACCACTGTAAGATACCCTCTGAATTTAATATTTATCTTAAGTTCACTTTTACTGTAATGGCTATAACCACTTCAGCTCTTTCGTGATTATTGCCTGCTTGATGGCTCTTCTCTGCTCTTTTCCTTTTATCCTATATATTTTTTAAAATTATCTTTTAATTTAATGGGACTCTCTGGAGGGCATACCACTGGAGCTTGCTTTCATTTATTCAAACTCCTTCCTCTCTCTTCCTTTTCCTTTTCCTCCCTCTCTTTCCTCCCTCCCTCCTACTTCCTTTCTTTTCCTCCTAGACAGTGTGTATGTACTGTTGGGTATGGGGCCTGGCCCAGAGCGTTGTCAGCCTACCAGGACTCACAACCTAGACTAACTCTTTCCCCTCCCAGCAGCTATCAAATGTCAAAGCTCCTTAACTAGGGGTAGGACTTCCTGCCTCACCCTACCTCACCCCAATACTGGGCCTTTTTTTTTTTTTTTTTTTTAAATCTGCCTTGACCTTGTGCAGGACTTACTTGTGCATGCTGTCACAATTCGAAAGTGGCTGGCTGTCCAACTCAGAAGTGCTTGGTTGTTCCTTTAAATTTGTGCCACTATTGAAGTAGTGGGCATATCCTAACAGGTAATAAAATTTGATGTTTAAAAAAAAAATTTAGGAGACTTGTGGAAATATCATAAGCAGACTTTTTTTGTGTGTTTTGTTCTCTGGTCCGTGTGTGAGACCATGCTGTACCATTAGCCTTTGGTCGTCATGATTCTGTTTACCCTGTTTGTTAATTGTGAGTAACCTTTGTCCAGTCCTCTGATTTTCCTGCCATCTTGGGTCACCTTTTGTTATTCACATTTCCCAAAATGGCTGACCCCTAGTGGCCTCCCATGTAGAGTGCTGTGATTTTGGAGTTGGTATTTTACTCAGTTGTTTTGCTTGTGCTGTTTGTGTTTGGCTTCTTGTCTCATTGACCCTTTACCTTTTCCTCCTCTTCCCCACGTTCTCAAGACAGAGTTCAGCAGGCTTTCCATAGACATCAGTGTCACAGTTTCTTTGTGGGTTGTGTGGGTGGAGGCCAGGTTTTAGTCAGTATTTAAGGTTGACGGAGGCAGAGCCATTGAGGCGCCTCAGTGAGCAAAGGTTCTTTGTCACCAGGCTTGCTGGCCTGAGCCTGATCCCTGAATTCATTTATAGAAGAGGCATGCTTCTCACAAGTTGTCCCTTTGCTTCTGTGCGTGTCATGGTGTGTGTGTGTGTGCCATACACTAAGTAAACAGTTATTTTCAGTTTATTGACAAGTGTAAGTTGTGTTTTGACTAGAAATTCACCAGCCGGCAGGAAAGCCTGTCAACACAGTAGACAACATCTTTGTAATTCTAAACTTCACTTTGTTTTGTTTCATCTTAAAAATTAAAAGGAATTTAGATATTTTCTGGTAATATATCTCTGGATATAATTTGGAATAAGACATATTTAAACCCCGTATCAAAGTACTTCCTGCTGCACCTGGATTCCGTAGAAGAGAAATGAAGACGTGTTGGCGATGCTGTTGGTCCTCTGCCAAATCAAACATCATCGCCTGTTACTTAGAGCAAGGAGGCATGTGTCTGTCCCTTTCTGTGCCTTAGTCCTCTTTGGCCTGAGTTAAGTACAGTGCTCTCAATTCCTCGTGCCTGATTGGTTTAGGGAGGGTCACATCCCTCATAGAGCCTGGGAATGGCCAAAAAGCTCTAGAAAACGTTCCTTTTAAAAATCCACCCTCTTCCACACTGAACAGGACCAGCCCGCAACAACCGTGCCTCAGGCACAGTATGTGCTGCAGGCGTTTTGTTTAGCTGTGTGTCCTGTATCCATTGAACTACCCTCACTTCACCTCAAGATGAAACCAAACAGCGAGGAGGGGCCGGCTCTGCTGACGGTGTCTAGACTGTGAAGTGACACATGTCCTCATTGTTGGGAAAACTGGAGCCTTCCTGTGACCTGCAACCACCTTACAAAACATCGTCTTTCATGAGGTTGGAAAGCTCAAGTGGGAGTTTTTGCAAAGGGCCTGATGACATACATACACAGTAAAGACTCCGTACCTGTCTCCGAGTGAAAAAAGCAGCACGCCCATTGGTCTGCTCAAGGTTCCAGAGGTGAACTCTTCCCCCTCTGACCCCCTTCATCCGTGTCCTCAGTACTTGGTAAAAATGATATGTGAGGTTGACCTAATACTAAGTTCTTTCCCCCTCAGAGCAGTTACATACCTGGCCCATTGCCAAGAACAGGTGACAGCAGCTTCATCTAGAGATAAAGGCGTCACCTGCTCCAAGCCAGTTTCCCTCTTCCAGCCATGTCCTGAATAAGCGTAGACCAAGCTGACCTTCACACGGCCTTTGCCGGAAGAACGTTATTTACATTTGTTTACCTGTTCCCAAGTACACATTTAAACACTGGAAGAAAGAAAATCCTCTCGAAAACACCAGGATTACCCAGTGGCTTCCTTTGGTGAGGGGCTAAAGCTTTGTCCTTTTTGCAGAAGCCTGTAAGGACTTTGGAGACAAACACAACTTTTGATGCGGTTTGGATATGGATGCAGCAAAGACTGCCAGACCTGGAGAGGCCTTTGTCCTTAGTCCCACACAGCATGTTACTGTAGCTGGAAAAAAAAATGTGGCCGAACAGCCAGAAATCTGCAAGCTGGAAACCCTGGAATCATTTGCTTCTCATCCCTGTCTCAGGTCAGGGTCAGATGGCCTGTGTCCCTCCCGCCTCCAAGACAGCCTGCCCCAGGATTGTCCCACAGGGAAGGCTTAAGGTAAGTGCGAGGGGCCGACGTCCCAAACAAAACTTAGCTTTCAAAACTGAGTTTTCAAACTTTCAAAGGCTGCTCACCTCGGCAACCGGCTGACCAGAGAAAGCCTGGAAGCAACAGACTGGCTCTCCTCAGTGCTCATTCCCAGCAAGGACAAGTATGTGATTATATAATAAGCTCTGTCTCCTGGCACCCGGAGAACTGACCTACAATGTCAAATGTGCAACTTATTAAGCAAAATTCCACCGAGCCTACATACTCACTTTCTCGGGATGTTCAGTTGCTTTACCACAAGAGCCCTGACCTCAACAGTTCATGTTGGCAAACCCATTCTTATCTGGATCCTTGGCTTTGTAATCACACACAGTTTCTCTGTGGGTTTTTAAGAATACCAAATAAGCTGATCTGTCCTTATTGTCCTTTGCCTCCATGATTCTAGAGACCACAGATAATTGTTTGGGCCCAGGTTCTCATGCTGTTATTCTGTTGGGAGGAAAAGTCTTGCCATAGGCTTTGTTTTCTTCATTCAGATGCATACCCTAACAGATGACTGGCTTCCGTTTTTAAATGGGTGCACAGCTGTGTTCTTTTTCTAGTCGAGAAACCTCGACTCTGCTCTAGGGTTTCTCCCTTTCCCAGCGAGCACACAGAGCTGTAAGTTCATTAACTGGCAGAAGTCACTATTTGCCGAGGGCCCGATGAAATCATCAGCGGCAATGCCTTCATGGGGAGGGCTATGTCATTGTCACCACAGATCAAGGTTTGCAGGCACAGGTGGCAGCAGCCATTTCTGTGCAAGTTGGCATCCAGCCTGTTGCAAATGCAGCAGACAGAATAGCGTCTGTGCTAAGTGCGCCCATCAGCAAGTCTGCATTTCTAAACTTAACGTCAGTGATAGGAGCGATGAGTAGATGTGCATGCAAAGCACCACTGTTTGCTCTGATCACCAGCTAGAGCCCCCCTCCCCCAAAGCACAGTCTGCGTTCAGTCTGTGCACATGAAGTGCTGTGGTTTGTTTTCTAAGTGGTGGCGTGTTGCAGGCGTTCTCTGTATCTTGCAAGCCAGCGTACGAGCCACAGGCCACAGTTTGTAGTGTGAAAAACCCGGAAGTGTGGTGGCATACACTTTAATCCCAACTCTATCGAGGCAGAGGCAGGTGAGTTTGTGAATTCACCGCCAACCCGGTCCCCGTAGTTTCAGGACAGGCAGGGCTTTGTAGAGACTCTCTCAGAATAAAACAGCCTGGAAAAGTGGTAAAAGCTGGATTAAGAGATGAGCTATTCCCACATACATTTGCACAGCACACACACACGATTCAGAAGCTAAGTGTGGGCATCCTTCCTGACTCACAGGAAGGGTAGCTAGTGAACACAGACAAAGGTGAGTGCTGGTGTTCTGGCTAGACTTTCTGTATCCCACTATCCAGATCTTCCTCTCTGCTGTTCCCAGGCCACCCTTCAGCCTCTTGGCTGTTCCCGTTCCTCCTCTCCACCTTCTGCCTTCATCTCGTCCCACCTCTAGACCTTCTGCCAGTCTTTGCTCTGAATTCTGTGACTTCTGCCTGCCTGTGTCTTTGGGGGTAGCAGGAGAGGGTCGGTTAAAAGATGGCAGGGGTCAAGGAGGCTGGGCCTGAAGAGACAGGGGAAGCCCAAGGTCCATCTGCCTTTCTTGCCTGCTGTGGTGTAGGTGAAGTGTTTCCAGTTGGCATCCAGACACAAACAGAACCAGTAAGAGCTACAGAGGGCGGATTTTGGATAGACTGATGACAGGGAATATTAAGGAATTGGATCATACGTTTGTTGGGGTGGATACACAAGTTCAGTTTTGGACATGGGGAAGGGGAGAACATTGCAAGCTGGAAGCCTATGTGTCCAGCCAAAAGCTATTGTCCACAGGCAGCGTCTGTCTGTGCAGGGAACGGAGGCCCACGTGCGATGATCCTCTTCCCCGGTTCATTTGATGCGGGACCTTTTCACATCTGTAAAAACCCTTCGCAACAGCACCTGGATTGGAATAACAGAAGCATGTGAGCACAATATGGCTGCTGTTTCCCTTCCACCCCAATCCTTCAACAGCATATGTCTTGAGCCTTTCTTAATGATAAACATGTTGGAAAGGAGACTCTGGGGATCTACGGCCCGTATAAACTGAGAACACGTAAGCTACCAACATGCGGACAGCTGTGAGATTAATGCACAGGCTTGGCTCGAATGCCTAATTGATAGAAGAGGTTTTACATGTTCAGTTTCTGTGCTTTCGCCTCAGCACACTGTTGTGCTTGCCGGCTGGAGGCAGCTCAGTCTCAGACTACGGGGCTTTCTGAGAAAGGGAGGCAGGCAGGGAGGGAAGGAGGAAGGGAGGAGAGAACACACAGGGAGGGGAGGGCCTGGCGCTCCACCCCTTGCAGCCACACCTTTGTCCCTGAAGAAGACTGCATTATTAGTTTTCAGTCACCTCAGAAATAAACTAATGGATCAAACTCTTGGCTACCTGACTCAGAAGTTAACAGTGTCCTCGACTTTAACTATTAGGAGCCTAAGAACTGGGGACAACCCCCTCACAGAGTAACAGAAACCAAAGAGTACAGGTAGGCCCAGATCCTCTTACCACCTGACCTGAGTTGGTGCTCCTGTGCAGCCCCAGGAGGGCAGCCCTCTCCCTCCACCTGCTGCTCTCCCTGAGACCGGCCCCCCTTAGCAAGCACCAGACCAACAGTTCTTAACCTGCTGGTCTCGACCCCTTCAAGGGGGTCGAACAACCTTTTCCAGGGGTGGCCTAAGACCATCAGAAAACACAGATATTTATTTACGTTTCAATTCATAACAGCAGCAAAATCACAGTTATGAAGTAGCAGTGAAATAATTTTATGGTGTGTGTTTCGGGGGGGGGGGGTCACCAGAACGTGGGGAACTGTATTAAAGGGTCTCAGCACTGGGAAGGTTGAGAACTACCGTGCTAGAGGCAAAGAACTTAGAACTCAGACGAGTTCCGAGATCTCTGAAAACCAGGACTGGGACCTCGTGGTTGCTTTCCATAAGGGCATGTTTTCCAGATCAGGCCCCACTGAGAACGTTTTTGTCACCAGGAAAATAGAAGTGGAGTGGGCATGCGCAGGGGTCCGAGGCGCTGCTCTTGCTTGAGGAATGTGTGCTCTCAGAGAGCGACAGGCCGATTTCCCCGTGGAAGCGGGGAGTCACTCACCCTGTGTTTTGTAGCAGTTAAGTAATTGATGTAAGCAGACTCCCCAGGGAATCCCATCTCGAGCTGGAAGAAAGAAATCTCGTTTAGTGCTCTACTCCCCTCTAGCGGTCCTCACACAGCAGAGGCTACGATTTTAAAATGTGTTTCAAGCTTGCTCATGTATTATAGAATTCCTGCTTAAGTCTGTAAAACGTCAGCATAAAGAAACATCATCGAGTTCATCCCCCCCCCCCCACCGCTCACCCCCACTCAGGTAAACAATAAGACAAGAAAAGGAGCGACGCCCAGGATGAACATGCGTCTGATTACTCCCCAGCTGATCTCAGCGTTTAACTTCCGAGTGTGTGTTGCCCACAGATGTAGACCGCCCTCGCTCGGATGCTCACCAGCCCACGCAGGGGAGGCTTACACCTGGAAGGAAATTGGAAGTCAGATTCAGTAAGTGTATCTGGTGGTGGTGCTCCTCGAGGAGGGGAGGGCCTCGTCCTCCCCTGTTGTGAAGACAACCCTTAGAGATGAAAATACTCATCGCGAGAGCCACGCACTTCCCCCTCCTTCTCCTCTGCTGACTGCAATGTTTGCTCCGTGGTGGCTTTCAGCTCCTGTCACCCCTGTTCCGTGGTGTAGTTCTGCTGTGGGATTCCCAGGGCAGATTCCACGTGGCTTGCTTTGGGATGAAGTAACAGATGGGGGATTTGGGCTGCTGCATAAGAAATGGGACTTGACAGTTTTTAGTCTAACAAACTGCTGACATAAAACAAAATAGGGAGTAATGAATGCTCTGAGGGGGATGTAACAGAGCCCAGCCCTGCCCTGACCTGCTCAGGGCCACACTCTCCATCTGTGATCCAGTATCACCCAGTATAGAGAAGCAAAACAGAGAAAACACAGATGATCATGTTGTTGATATTATTAGATAAAAAAAAAATTCAAGGTGGTTTTTAATGACTATACACAGTGATGTAAAGGAAAATATGCTTATAAAAAATGAAAAGCTAGGACATTTCATCAAAGAAGCCAAAGTCCAAAACTTTAAACTGAAGATTAAATTATCTGCAATATAAAATTCACCTGATGGGTTTAACAACAGCAGGAAATGATGGGGAAAAAATCACTCAGCTTGAAAACAGACCTGTAGAAAAAAATTATCTTCAATAATACAGTAGTCAAAAACTTAATAGATACGGAACCTTGGATGTTGTAGTAACGTGTCAAAGGCTTAATATCTAAGCTGTAAGTTCAGAGGAGAGGAGGAAAAGGGCACGGAACATTTTAAGTAGTGCTAGCCCAAACCCAGTTTTTGTGTGAATTACATTTACAGTTTTAAAAAGCTCATAACATAGTGAGGTTTCTGAAAACTAAAAATAAATGCTAACTCCTGGAAATCGCCAGAGAATAACAACCATTATTTCTAAGGGAATAATGATCTAATTAATAACTTAAATCTCATCAGAAATAGTTGGACTAGAGACAGTTGTGCTTGCTAATTTCATCCCTGTTTGACACAGGCTAGAGTCAATCACAAAAAGAAACCTCAATTATGAAAATGCTCTGTAAGGTGGGGCTGTATGCAAGCCTGTGGGGCATTTTCCTAATTAGTGGTTGATGGGGGAGGGCCCAGCCCGTTGGGGGTAGTGCCATCCCTGGGCTGCTGGTTCTGAGTTCTATAAGGAAGCAGGCTGAGGAAGCCATGAGAAGCAAAGCCAGTAAGCAGCTCCCATCCATGCCCCTTTGCATCAGCTCCTGCCTTCAGGTTCCTGCCCTGTTTTAGTTTCTTCCCTGACTTTCTCTGATGATGAAAAGTGATGTAGTACCATAAGTCAATTGCAGTTGTAACCCTGACTAAGACAATAAAAACATTAAGTAAATTTCATGTTTAATTTTGAGGCTAATCCCAACATTTTATCTATCTATCTATCTATCTATCTATCTATCTATCTATCTATGTCCATCTATCTATCTATCTCTATCTATCTATCTATCTATCTATCTATCTATCTATCTATCTATCT
>NW_026585504.1:10657409-10700276 GCF_907164565.1 Psammomys obesus
TCTATCTATCTATCTATCTATCTATCTATCTATCTATCTATCTATCTATCTATCTCTGTCTATCTATTTATCTGTACGTACATACATTTTCCAAAAGTGAAATGTTTCCCATGCTGGACACTCAGTTTAAATGATGTGTAAAATAGAGAAGAAATTATGATCCAAATAAACTGCTTGTAATTCTAAGTTTGAGCATATTTCATAGTTGGCTTGTATATTTGTGTTCAAGAGGAACAAATATCCACACCCCCCCCCCGGCAATGGGCAAAGAGATACCTTGATGGTGGTGTTCTCATATCACCAGAGGCGGAGCAGATGGCAGTACTTTGTTCATCCTAGGGTGAGGCCTGGCTTAGTGGCCAAAGGACTCATAAAAATCAAATCAAATCATCAAATCCAGGTAGCACAGCACAGGAAGAGGAAGACAGGCAGAGACCTGCGGACCGCCGCGTCACCCACAAGCCTGCCCTCCAGCTCATGGCACAGGCAGACCACAGACACCCGCTTGCCACCATACCGTGCAACATGGATGGAGGACAGCACCCCGGGGCCTGCCAGCCACGTGTCCGACGTGCAGCAGGAGCCACCGCAGTGTGCAAGTATGTGGTGGTCAGATGGGAAAGAAAGAGAAGTGAGCAGCTTGAGCGTTATGAAGAGAGACGGAACTGGAGACTCGAGGATGGAGAGGGGTAGCCCTTGTGAATGGCCACCCCCACCACGTGGGGCCATGGTGAGTTCCCTGCCCAAGCTGCCACTGAGGGCCATGTCTGAGTCCCTGGCTATGCAGTTGATGTCTGTGGCTCATATTACTACTAGAAAACATGGAGATGTCCCTAGCAGCTGCCAGGGACTGCATGGAGGTCCAGGGACTGTGCAGAACTGTCCCCGCCCCTCACTGGCTGTGGTGCTCTAGAAAGCCAGCCCCATCTCTTACCTGTGGCAACCCTGCTCCTCACCCAGGCAGCACAGTGGATCTGGGCCCTGGTGGCACGAGTGTGGGTGAATTGGCCACTAGGGTGTGAATGTGAGAGAGCTGACCCTGCCACCCACCTGCCATGAAGTAGTATGAGGTGAGGGGTGATGCCCAGCTCGACACCTCTGGCAGTTGGGAAAGCTGCTCATAGGACCATGAGCTCGGGGAAGTGCTAGCTCTGCCCCTCACCAGGTACAACACTGGAGGGCAGGCCCTGCACCTCAGCGAGGGAGAGTTGGCTCCAACCCTAACCTGCCTGCCGTGAGGTGGCATGGGTATAGGGGTGATGACCCTCCCCTTACTGCCTGAAGCAGTTAAGAGAACTGACTCTGAGGTCATGAGAGTAGAGCTAGAGCTGCTCCCTTTCTGGCTGTGGCACTGCATCTTACCTGGATATACAGTGGAGCTGGCCCAGAAGGTGAAGGCATGGTTGAGCCAGCCCCAAGAGCAGGAGAGCTGGCCCAGCCCCTCATAGGCTGTAGCATTGGGAGAGTGGGCCCTGCATCTTGTGGGTGTGGATGACTCTGAATTGGCTGACTCCAAAATCTTTACCTATAAATGGTTGGGATGCGTGAAAGGGCCAGTCCTGCTGTTCTAAAGCTGGAGGGTCTCCATGACACAGGGCAACATTAGGATAACTGGGAGGAGGGTCGGTGAGGATTCAGTAGTGATGGTGTCACACACAGAGGCCAGAGGTCTTGAACCAGACCAATGACTCATTCCAACGAATATTTTCAAGTGAAGGTGTGTGGACAGAAGGATATACAATGAGAAGTACTACAGTTTCCATAATAAGATGTTTCCTATGCTTTGTTTTTGGGTTTTGTGTGTGTATGTGTGTGTGTGTGTGTGTGTGTGTGTGTGTGTATGTTTTGAGGGAGGTTGCAAGGGTGAAGGGCAGATATGAGGGGACAAGGAGATGAGCAGGACTGGGGTGCCTGGTGTGAAACTCACAAAGGAAGCAACTTTTTTAAAGGAATAAATATTGAAAGGTCAGGTTGCTCTGGTCATGGCATTTCATCACAGCAATGATAATCCTACGACAGCGATAAACTAACACTGTGTTTGGGTGTGTATGTGTTTCTGTGTGAATGCATGTAGGCATAGTGTTGGTGCACGTGTGAGAACGTACCTGTGCTCGACTGGTTGGCCAGTGAGCCCCAGGCATCCTTCTGTCTCTGCTTGCCCAGTGCTGGGATGACAGGCGCATGCCACCACACTCAGCTTTTTGACGTGGCTTCTGAGGATCAAAAGCAGATCTTCATCTCTGCGCTACAAGCACTTTAGCCCCTGATCCATCTCCCCAGCCCCAACCACACCTTTAAAGAGCTTCACAGGAAAAATATCTACCAGCCTTAAGTTATATATCCACAGAAACATTTAAGAAATAAAGGAAGTCAGGGGTGGTGGATCACACCTATAATCTGAGGCAGAAGAATTTCCTTGAGTTTGAGGGCAGCCTAGTGTGCAATGAGTTCCAGGCCATGCTGGAGTACAATGAGGTTCTGTCTTAAAAAAACAAATGAGAGAGGGAAGAGGGAGAAGGGAAGGAAGGGAAGGGCAAGGAGAGGAAGAAAGGGGAAAGCAAGAGAAGGGACGAGGAAGGAGAGGAAAGAGGACGGGAATCACAAAACAGTTATGCCCATAACAGACTTGCCACTATTGTACCATAGGCACATCATGCCTGGAGAGTCTGCTTCGCTGCACACAGACAGGGTCCACACTGGGGAAGGCTGGCAGCTCTCTCCTAGTAGTCTGCATAGAATCTTTTTCAGCACTGAGGGTAGAAGGCAGGGAGGAAGCTTGGAGCCCCATTCTTGCTGTATTTCTCTCTCTCTCTCTCTCTCTCTCTCTCTCTCTCTCTCTCTGTGTGTGTGTGTGTGTGCTTAGGAGCAGGATTTTATCATCTAGTTCTACTAATAACCACCAGCAGTAGAAACCGTCAGTAGTGCTTTCGCAGCCCACCTTTGTCCCTGAGGTTTTCACCTAGCAGCCTATGGCTTTTGGCAGCAGCTTTATTCCCTTATAGGGTGTTTTCCTTTAGTTTTATGATTTGGTTAGCTTGGCAAGTAGTTGATTTCTTCTTTATTACTTTTTCTTGCATGGCTGTTTTGGGTTGGACACCCTCTTCCTACCCCCCCCCCCCGCCAATCTCCCTGCCCAGCTCATATACCTTTCCATGTCCAGCTATCCATCACATGCATTCTATTCTTTCCCTTAAAGAATGTTTTCCCCTGTCATGGGCTTTTTCTAGCTTCTCAGGCTCTGTATGTACTTGTCCATAGAAGCGTGCATTTACAAGATGCGGGCTCTGCATAGGAGAGAAGAACGTGAAATGTTTCTGTGCCAGGTAGTGTGACTTTATAGTCTCCAGTTCCATCCAATTTTCTAATTTTCATTTCATTTTTCTTTATGGCTGAGTAAGAAACCATTATGTATAAGTGCCAGCTTTTTACTCTTTGTCCATTTGCTGAGGACATCCAGGCTGATTCCATGTCTCTGTTACTGTGACTATGGCAGCAATAAGCATGGATGAGCAAGTATCTCTGTGGTGAGATGTAGAGCCTGTTGCCACTGTCATGCCAGCAGGACATCCTGAGTCCTTTGAGTGGGATAGCTGGGTTGTATATGAAAGTTCTATTGTTAAGTGATTTTTTTTTTTAAAAAAAGAAATATCCACACCAGTTTCCATAAGTTGTACCGTGTATAATCCCACCAAAAGTGAATAGGATTTCTCTTGTTCCATGATGACAGCCACTCTACCTTGGGTGAGATGGAATCTCAAAATGGTTTTAATTCACGTTTCTCTGATGTATAAGGATGCTATTGTGTTTTGTGGAGGCAGTATCTCTCTATGTAGCCCATGCTGGTCTGGGGCTCACGGAGATCTGCCCCAACTCCATAAGTGCTAGAATTAAAGGCATGTGCTACCATGGCCAGATATTGAATAATTTAAAAAAATACTTATTATCCATTTGTATTTCTTTGACTGAGAATTCCCTGTTTAGTTCTTAGCTCGTTTTTTGACTGTATTATTTGTTTTCTTAATGTTTAGTTTTTTTCAGTTCTTTATATATTCTGTATACTAATCTTCTGTCATATGTACAGCTGTCAAAATTCCTCAAATTCTTCCAATTGTCTCTTCACTTACTCAGTTCCTCTGCTGTACAGAATGTTTAAATTTCATGTCGTACAAATTGTTGATTGTTATTTATTTTCTGATGTACCAGAGCTCCTTTTAGAGAGCCCTTACCTATCCTGATGTCTTGAAGTATTTTTCTGTTTACTCCTCTAGCAGTTTCAAGTTTTACCTTTGATACATTTCCAGTTGATTTTTGTGGAGGATGAGAGATAAGAATGTATTATCATCATTATGTGGCTATCAAGTTTTACCAGCACCATTTGTTGAAAAAACTCTTTCCATATATACATGTATATAATGTGTGTGTAATATGTATATCTGTATTTATGTATGTATTGACATTGTTATAAAAAATCAGCTGACTATAGCTGTATGGGTTTATGCCTGGGTCCTATTACCTATAGAGCTATTGTAAAACCTGAAATTAGTTATATACTGATATATTAGATATCAGTATAAATTAGATATATATTGATATATTCAGCAGTATTCTTTTTTTCCTTAGGATGGCTTTGGCCATCCAGGGTCTTTGTTGCTTTCATATGAATTCTTTGATTATGTTTTTCCTTTTTGTGTTTGTTCTTTCTTTCTCTTGTCTTATTGCTCTTGCTAAGACTTCAAGAACTCTATTGAATAGAAGTGGAGAGTTCTGGGGCTGCCGAGCCATGCAACCAGGGGAGCCAGCTTAGAGCAATAGTGAGGTCCAAGCATGTCCAAGCCCCCAAAATCTCACCTTGAGGCCAGCAAGAGTAGGACGATTCCCTTCCTGTTGTGGACCTGCATGTCCCATTGCCCATATTCTTGAGGCCCCTATCTCTGCTACTGTTGAAGTGGTCAAGTAGCCTGCCGGCTAGGTTACAGTGCAAACTTCCTCTCTCCTTAAAAGGTCATGTCCAGCAAGCACCTGAAATTCCTTTTCATGCAGACAAGGCATTCCCAGCCCTATGGCCCTCAACAATGATGTACCCTCACCCCAAAGCCTCTACCCACTCTCCAGAGGTTTAAATAGCTTTTGTTCCCCCAATTAAAGGAGCTGTCTCACTGAAGCTGTCTCCTGAGAAGTCTGTTTCTCAGATACTCACCACCACCTGAAGTCTCCATCCCCCTGCCTTGCTCTCTGTCCCAGGATCCACTGATTGTGATAGCAGGCAGTCACACAGTGATTGGTGGGGAATCAAAATGGCAGACAGTGTGTACCCCTGCTTTGTTTCTGATCTTGGTGAAAAATTCTTTGAGTCTTGTTTCCTCCCCCCCCCCACACACACGCAGCTTGATATTGGCTATAGGTCTGTTATATATAGCCTCTATTAAGTCAGTGTATTGTGGTGGTAGATGAGAATGGTTCCCATAGGCTCATATATTTGAATATTTGGTACTCAGTTAGTGGAACTGTTTGGGAAGAATTAGGAGGTGTGGTCTTATTGGAGAAAGTATGTCACTTTTGAAAAGAGCATCCCTCCATCCCCAAATGCCAGTGCGCTGTCTTCTGATTGTGGTTATGATGTGAGCTCTTAACTGTTCCTGCTGCCTTTTTTTCTTTCTTTCTTTTTTTTTTTTTATCATCCTAACTTTATCACTCTAACTCTCTGGAACTTTAAACTCAATTTAAATCTTTTATAAATTGTCTTGGCCATGGTGTTTTATCATAGCAATAGAAAAGTAGCTACTGCGGATAGTATCCTCTGTATTCCTCATCTCTTCAAGGCCTTTATTATGAAGGGGTACTGGATTTTTGTCGAAAGCCTTTTCTGTATTTTTTGAAGTGATTGTATGATTTCTGGTCCATTTCTATGATTTATTGACTTACATATGTTTAACCATACTGCATGTCTGGAATGAAGCTGATTTATATCTTTTTTGTGTGTTATTGAATTGAATTTGCAAGTATTTTATTAAGAGAGAAAGGGGGAAAAGAGACAGAGAGAGAGAAAACTTCAAATCATGATTCTGCTTGAAATTGCTACCTGAAGAGTATGAATCGGGCAAGTTTCATTATACTCTGCCTCTGTGGGCCTTCATTCTTCATTCCGTATTTTTCAGTGGGTACTGCCTGCCAAGGCCTCCACTATGCCAGGACCTCGGGTGTGGTTCACCCTGATGAGTCCAGTGACTTCTTTCTTGTGCTCCTTCCCCTCAAAAACATTCTTCAACTTCTGCACTTTTCTTGTGACTGGGGTCTTGGGATTTTCCTGGGATTATTTATCATATGAACTATTCATTTGGTGCCTCAGGCTCTGTACAAAAATGTATGTGAATATCAAGACTGCTAGCATAAAGCAGACTGTGTCAGGAGTAAATTTCTAGCTGCATAGTTTTGTGTTGAAGGAAACAGAAAAAAATATACCCTTTTGTTCCCAAGTTGTGCTCTTTCTTGTTTTCTACATTCCTTATATTTCCACTTCTTTCTTTGTCATTCTATTTTTCTAAAATTTCTTGTTGATATCCTCTTCATTTTTCTTTCTTGTTCTTTTTTCTTCCAATTTTCCTTTGCTTTCTTTTGTTTTTTGTTTTTTTTTTTAAAGTTGATCCCTTAAATGTGGGTTTTTAAAAAAAGTGTTCTTTGTCTAATATAGAAAGTGATTTAATAATATCTACTTAGTAAATTAGTCTATCTGTCACTAAGTAGGACAATGAGGTTCAGTGCAGTTGGAATTATATCACATTTATTGACTAATGCTTTTCACATAATAACTGTTCATTAAATTGTTTGTTTTTTTTTTTTCTTTGAATGAAACTTCATTAGAAATTCCAGCTCTGTGGTGAGCACATTGTGAGGCCAGAATGTTGCCAAGCAGACTGTACCTGTGACTCAGTTAGCCTAACCCAAACTGACAGAGAAACTGATGGAATGTTAATTGATAGCAGCTGGGTGACTGGCAGGCCTGCAGCTGAAGGACAGGGCCAAGGATCTCTCAGCAACTATAAAACTTAGATTTGTCAAAGACCCCAGAGGCTTTTTAATGAGAATGACCTCTGGTTAAAAACTGGAGTAAAGGGGAAATAAAGATAGTGATTTGGGGAGTTTGGGTCTAGCATATTTTCCACTTAATAGCCACTGACTTAGAAGATAAAACTCATGGAATTCTAATAGCCATGCTGGCTTGGATTTAATGATGTTGAAATCTGGTTAGGTGGGCTCATGACCTGTTGCTTGGCAACAGTGGAAACATACAGTGGGGGTGGGGGGGGGTAACAGGAAGAGTCCCAGAGTGCAAAGTAGTGCAGTCAGTACCTTGGCTGAAGGGAAAAGCAGGTTGTAGTGATTGGATTTGCCTCTTAGAGGAGTCCCGGAGGGGCAGCTTGGCTGCAGTCAGAAGGCTCGGGATGGAGTGGGGGAAAATATGATCCAGAGGTGTGCATCACTAGCTGGATACACACCAGGAAGGACCCTCTGCCGCCTCTTCTGTGAATGACTCTAATTTAACGCTGGAATTAGAGCCACAAGGCTAAGCTTCTTCATGCTGGTTCCAGGGCATCTTTTGGTGGGATCTCTGAACATCTTCCTCCTGGGACTTGAAAGTCCCCAAGGAATCATTGGTCACCTTGTCCACTAAATGAGACGATTGTCCTGCAAGTGTGAAGCTGGACGTTCCCCCTGGTGGCAGTATGCTAGTCAGAGTTTGGGTCTGCTTGAGGTGTTCCTGTGGGCAAGGGTTGAGCTAAATGCAGATGAGCTGCTGGGTCTGCCTTGTCCTCTCCCTATCCACAGCTTCATTTCCTGTGGCCTTTTAAAGAAGACTCTTTACATCATTACGTTTTATCTGTAGATACCTTAGAATCCTGGCTACTCTTGAGAAGGGACAAAGTTGTATTTAGTTTTTCTCTCAAAGGATGCCACATGGTATAAACCCGATTTGCAGTACTTCTGCCCCTTCTACTCTTGCTGGCATGTCTTCATGCTCTGTGTGTATGTGTCAGGAGATTGCGTTAAGTGTTAGGTGCTTCTCACTGTGAGATTATTTTATTCACCTGTCAGTTTTCAGGGAGACAGTGTTCCAAGAACAGCTCCACCTCTACATGTGCTGCTAGGAAACGTTCCGCTCTGCTGTTGGAAGTGTTGGGACTGTGGCCCTTTGGACCACGGCAGGTGCCTTATCCACGAAGCCATCCCCCAGCACTTTAGAAGCTTTCTTACTCTAAGGTCATGTGATGTGATTATTTTCTGTACATGTCTCTGTGGAGCAACGTGTGTGTGTATTGGTGAGTTTGCAGATGTGCAGGAATTCCCATGTGGGGCTCTGTAGAGGCTAGAGATCAGTGTCCTTGCATCTTCTCCAGTTTCTCTTCACCTTAATTTTTGAGGCTGTTTATCTTCACCCAACCCAGATTGACATTTTGTCTAGACTGAATGGTCAGTGAGCTTCAGGGAATTGTCGGTCCCTTGTCCCCTCATCCTGTCCTCTTGTCATGTCCATGTCTGCCCCTCATGTCAGGGTTACAGACTTTTTACATGGGCACTAGACATCCAAACTCAGGTCCTCAAGTGTACATGGCAACTATTTTACCCACTGAGCTAGATCCCTCATTTTCCCCCCTTAGGAATATTTTTGGTCAATATATTCCCAAGGAGTTTGACTGCGGTTACAGTGCAGTATATTGAATGGCCAGATCTTTCTTTAGAAGTATAGGTCCCTCTGGTTTTCAGGGTCATTTCTAAAACATAGGTATTCCTGAGCCTTTTATCTTACTATATTAATTTGCAAAGGGATGCACTGCAGTGTTACACACTATAATACTTTAGACAGAATAAACTTAGACAGAATAAACCTGAATATCTGACCGACGTGGTCTTGGGAACCAAACCTACGTCCTCTGCAAGGGCAGTACAAGCTCTTAACTGCTGAGCCATCTCTCCAGACCCACATTGCTTTTGTTTTTCTGAGTACATGCTTCCAGTGACCTGGATACCACCTTTAGGCTCTGCCTCTCAAAAGCCGCATCACTTCCTAATGCCACCATAAACTGAAAACCAAGCCTTTAAGACATGGCCTCTGGAGAAGTTTTAGAGGTAAGATACTGCAAGTGGTCTTCTAGTAGTTTGGAGAGTTACACAGTAAGACATAAGTAATTATAATATTTGGTTTTTCCTTGCCCAAGAACATATATACCTGTCGTCTTCTTCCTCCTCCTGTATTCTTCCTTTTCCTCTTCTTCTTGTTCTTATTCTTTTTTTCTCTTCCTCCTTCCTCTTCTTCCTTCTTATTCTTCCTCTTCTTTCTTCTTATCCTTTTTTTTTCTCATCTCTAATTGTATTGGTGGGCACTACCAGAATGACATTAGCTCATTGTGGTGACATGGATCATTGCTGCCTTATATCTGATTGAAAAGAGAATGTTTTTATAGCAGCATTTCCCAAAGTTTCTTAAGGTGTTATTTTAAAAGTGAAGAGTCCTAGCCAGAAGTGTTAGTTCATGTCTGTAATCCCAGCACTCAGGGAGGCAGAGGCAGGTAGATCTCTGTGCAGTTGAGGCCAGGCTGGTCTACAAAACAAGACTAGGACAGCCAAGGCTGCACAGAGAAATCCTGACTTGATAAAGAAAAAAAAAAAAAGTTGAGTCCTGACTATAACTGTCCCTTCCTTTACTCCTCTCAGGACTTCCTACCTCCCCTCCCTTATGAATCCACTTCCTTTCCATCTCTCATTAGAAAAGAATAGAAAAGAATAGGCTTCAAAGAGATAACAGCAAAACAAAACAAGATAAAATATACTAAGATAAAACAACAACAAAAAAATCACATCAAAGCTGGACAAGCCAACAGAAAAATAAAAGGGCCCCAGGAGAAGGCACAAGAATCAGAGACACACACATTCACACACTCAGAAGTCCCATAGAAGCGCTGAACTGAAAGCCTATAATATAGACACAGAGGATCAGGCTCAGACCTGGGCAGGCCCTGTGCCTGCTGCTCCAGTCTCTGTGAGTTCTTATGAGCTTTGCTCAGCTGATATAGAGGGCCTTGTTCTCTTGGTATCCTCCACCCCTCTGGCTCTTACACTCCTTCTGCCTCTTTTTCTGTGGGGTTTCCTGAGCTTTCGAGAAGGGATTCAATGGAGAGGAAACTGTAATCAGGTTATATTGCACGAGAAAAGAATCCATTTTCATTAAAAGGGGGGAAAACCCTAATATATAGGCCAGTGGTACTACTCCTAGTTAAATGCCCAAAGGACACTGAGTCAAGTTACCACAGAGATATTTGCACATCCATGGTTGTTGAAGCACCATTCATAGTACCTAAGTCGTGGGCTCAGCCTAGATGCCCATCAACAGATGTGTAGATCAGCCTCAAACAATTATGTCATTTTCAAGAAAGTGGGTACAATGAAAGATTGCTACTTTAAATGAAATAAGATAGGCTGATAAAAATATCACATTTTCTCGGTATTTTGGATCTTAGATTTATATAGATATATAAAATCATTCCAATTTATAGATGATATAGAGGCAGAAAGGAGAGAAGGTAAAGGAAGAAGATCGGGACAGGGTGGGGGATGAACAGAGGCGAGTGCGAGGGCTGAATGTCGACAGGGTAATAATGATGTACGTGGAAGAAGTTGCACGTGTGCGATATAGCACTATGTGCAATGAATATGAATACATAGTAATAAGCCACAAAGCCGCTTCTTAAAAACGAATATGAGTATGTAGTAATAAGCCATAATGCCGCTTCTTAAAAAGAAGAGCGAAGAAATCAATGCCAGATGCGGGGTGTAGGGGTGCACAGCTTTAATCCCAGAGGTCAGGAAGCAGAGGGTGGGTCTCTGTGCTCGTCTGTGTCACATGTTAGTCCCAGGACAGCCAGAGCTATGTAGTGAGATCCTGTCTTAAAAAGAGTGACAGGTGGATGATATCTTTGATGTATTCTTGGATTCAGTTTGCGAGTATTTTTGCATCAATGTTCATAAGAGAGATAGGTCTGAAGTTCTCTTGTTTTCTTGGGTCTTTGTGTGGTTTACGAATCAAGGTGACAGTGGCCTCATTGAATGAGTTTGGTAATGTTCCTTCTGTTTCTATTCTGTGGAACAGTTTGAAGGGAATTGGAGTTAGCTTTTTGAAGGTCTGGTAGAATTCTGCGCTGAAACCATCTGGCCCTGGGCTTTTTTTGGAAGGGAGATTTTGATGACTGCTTCTATTTCCTTGGGGGATATAGGAATATTTAATCTATTTACCTGATATTGATTTAATTTTGGTAAATTGAATCTATCAATAAAATTGTACATTTTATTTAGATTTTCGAATTTTGTGGCATATAGGCTTTTGTGGTGAGACCTAATGATTGTTTGGATTTCCTCAGTGTTGATCGTTATGTCCCCGTTTTCGCTTCTGATTATGCTTATTTGAAGAGTTTCTCTCTGCCTTTTAGTTAGTTTGGCTAAGGGTTTGTCTAGTACATTTACACAATGGAATACTACTCAGTAATTAAAAACAAAGAAATCATGAAATTTGCAGGCAAATGGTGGGAACTAGAAAAGATCATCCTGAGTGAGGTAACTAAGAGGCAGAAAGACACACATGGTATATACTCACTTATAAGTGGATATTAGACATATAATATAGGTTAAATATACTAAAATCTGTATACATAAAGAAGCTAATCAAGAAGGAGGACCCTAGGGAAGATGTTCATTCCTCATTCAGAAAGGCAAGCAGGACAGACATCAGAAGCTGGATTAAACAGGGAACGGGACAGGAGCCTTCCACAGAGGGCCTCTGAAAGATTCTACCCAGCAGGGTATTGAAGCAGATGCTGAGACTCACAGCCAAATTTTGTGCAGAGTGCAGGGAATCTTAAGAAAGAAGGGGGAGATAGAAAGACCTGGAGGGGACAGGAACTCCATAAGGAGACCAACAAAACCAAAAAAAATCTGGGCCCAAGGGTCTTTGCAGAGACTGATACTCCAATCAAGGAACATGCATGGAGAGAACCTAGAACCACTGCACAGATGTAGCCCATGGTGGCTCAGTGTCCAAGTGGGTTCCCTAGTAAGGGGAACAGGGGCTGTCTCTGACATGAACTCAGTGGCTGGCTCTTTGATCACTTCCCCCTGGGTTGGGGGCAGCCTTACCAGGCCACAGAAGAAGACAATGCAGCCAGTCCTGATAAGACCTGATAGGCTAGGGTCAGATAGAAGGGGAGGAGGATCTCCCCTATCAGTGGACTAGGGAAGGGACATAGGGGAGAAAAGAGGGAGCGAGGGTGGGACTTGGAGGAGAGGAGGGAGGGGGCTACAGCTGGGACACAAAGTGAATAAATTGTAATAAAGAAAAAATAAAGAAAAAAGGATGACAGCAGGATATGTTATAGAAATATATTTGTATCTTAAAGAGTCTGAAATATCTGTAGAAAAGAGGTTTAAGTAGCTCTGCTTCTGTTTCCTAAATCATTCAGTAATCATGAACTTTTCATCCATTTCATCTGTAGTATTTACCTGACCAGTTCCAGCATGGGTAAGCATTGTGTTGACTATTACTTCAAAACCATCTTTAAGACGAAATTACACAAATTGCTATGACTCTTATTTGAATATAATTAAATACTAAATTTATCAAATATATTTTTAGTTTTTAATCAAGATGATTGAATGTCTTTTTCACTTGCCAAATGTGTTAATTATATTAATATATATATATATTTGTTATTAAACTGTTCTCGTATTCCTAGAAAAAAAATCATTCAATGGCTATGTGTTTTGTTCCTTTAATGTTCCTCCATATTTTGTTTGCTACTATTATATTTAAGGTTTTTCAACTCTTACAGTCAGAAGGTATAATTATCTCTAGTTTTCTTTGATATGTCAATATCAGCTTATACCAGCTTCATAAAATGAACTAGAGTTTTTTCATGCTTTTCATAAACTCCAACAAGAATTATAGTTTTACAATACCCTGTGGTATTTGGGGGAAGTCTGAAAATTTTGTAAATTTTTGGGAGTTTGGCAGCACTGATGGAGGCACAGGTGAGTGGTTTTGACCATGGAGTGGATGCTGGGAAACCATCTCAGTCTTCTGAGACCATGTAGAGTTTCTCGTGGCTAACGTTTCAGGCAGCGTGACACAGTGGTGGACACAATGGCTCTTCTGTATCCATGCCTTCCACAGCTTTCATTTCATCTCAACTCAGACAAATGTGCAACTTGGTTTGTCTCATAGACTCGGATGGGAGTGATATGTGCAGTTAGAAAGCTCAGGCCTGAAAGCAGCCTGTGCCATTTCTTCTTATTCCTAGAAATCTGCTGTCTCTTGCAAATCACCCCAAGCTGGCTGGCAGGCAATGAAAGACCATATAAAGAAGGTCATAGCCCATCCAAGACCGTTCCAGACCGGCCTGGAGCCAGACAGTGCCTGTACAAGGCCCCAGGCAGGGCTAAGAGAGCATGGCTAGCCAGCAGGGCCCGCAGAGGAGAGAGCATGGAGCAGATCACCTGACACACAGAAGTAGTACATGCCCTTTGTCCTGAGCAATGTTTGTTATGCAGCGGTGGCTTGCTGATGTGGTTCTGTGTCCTTAGAGAAAGAGCGTGGACCCAAAGACTTAAAAGTGCACTGTAATATGTTCATACGACCCTGTCTTAGGAGTTCTTACATTCCTGATATTTTACAGGGAACTCCCCTTCCCTGATCCTGATGTTCTTACTTGCTGAGCTTCCTGCACATTCACTTCAACGAAGTTTGTGTGGCTGAATCTTTAAAGGACAAATACACTCCTATCTGTAGTTTATCTGTAGTTAGATGTAGACTTCTAAAATATAATTCTGTTTTTTAAGATTTATCATTTTTAATTTTACGTGCTAAATAAAATTTTAAGGGGGGATATATTTGCCATTTTTACTCTTTTGTGATTTATTTTGCTGCTATTTTTCTAGAGTTTTAGGTCAAATGACAACTTTTTTATATTGAAACAAATTAAAACTATAGATTTTGCTTAGTTCAGTTGTGGCAGAATTTCGTGTTTAAAGTTATTTTCTTTCCTTCATCTCACTACACCTAAACTGGTAGTTTAACATCTTCTATATTTTTACAAAAAATAATGTTAAAGTTTTCTTTTCTTTTTTTTTTTTTAATACTTTTTCAGCCTAACATTTAGTTATAAATTTGAGAACGTAATGTGATTTTCAATCAAAACCCTCCTGGATCGGTAGTATGAGAGCCTTCATAGGTTGAGTGTGAAGGGGTGTTTTGATTAGTTAGTGTAATGTTACAGGGTGAAACTGTAATGCAAGGAGATGGCAAAGAGCAGAGGGAGAGGCGTCCTGGGCAGAGCGGCCTGTTAGAGGGCTCCACTGACAGCTCAGCTGAGTAAGAGCGCAGTGGCAACCAGCCCTTCCTCTCTGCCTGGACCTTCACGCAGAGCAAAGGAGCACAAAGAACATGACGACCAAAAGATGTGATGACACCTTCCATCCTTCCCCAAGCCCACCCTGCTTATCTTTCATCTAGAGAAGTTTAAGACATAGATAGTGTGTGTTTTAGTGAGAATATGTAGGTGTTAATGCTCTAACGTTCTCTGATACAAGCACAAATGTGTTTTCATTTTACTCCCAGCAGCGCCCACATTCACAAGGTTGCCTCTCCCGAAGGCTGGGTTTCCGATCGGCACAGATATCACCCCAGTCGATGCTTTGGCTGCTAGTAACAGCTTTGCCAGAGAAGACTTGATGTGGGCTTTCATCAGAAAATCACAAAGGATTGCAGCTTTTTTTTTCACTATCATCAGTCATATAACTAGTTTATACAAATTTTTCTTTGACATGCCTTATCCAATTTTGCTAGGTTTTAAAATTAACAAACAGTGGAAGAAAAGGGAATTAGTGATGGTCCGTCGATCAGCTGGGGCAAACCATTGCTTGTCAAAATGATGATGTGAGGAAGGAAAAATGTTTTGGGTAAATAAGTGTATTGTGTAACTATGAATCTGCACCCAGATCCTGAAATAGTCAGAAAAGAAAAATCCTTCTGACTTGTGTTGTAGAGGAAGCATTCTGACCCCACTGGAAAACCCATGGTGTCTGCCTGGCAAGGTGGAGTTTGAGGCTTTAATATGGCTGCATTCCCGTACTGGGTAGGGTGCCAAGACCCCTGCCGAGGTTGGGTTGTTATTGTTTTGGGTTTTTTCCCTGCTGGCTGCCCACAAATATGAAAGAAAGCTCCCACATATTCAAAAAGCCCCTTTATCTGAGGTAGGAATCTAGAACCCAAGCCTCTCTGCGTAGTCGTGGTCACAGACACAGGACAGCTGTGGACAGGCGCTTTAGTTGTAGGTGTCTCGTCAGAAGCATCTGTGGTACCCGTCATTGCTACCCAATGGCAGCAACTGATGAATCTGCAGCTCATGGTTTCCTGTCGCAGCTTGACAAGTCATGGACATCACCCTGCAAAGGCCCCTTCTCCCCAGGATCGCTGGTATAAAGTTTCTGTGTGTCTCTCCCCATGTCTGCAGGTCTCTGTCTCTAAATACCGGTGCTTCTCCAGAGAACTGCCCTTGAAGCCCTTCGGGATTCCGTAAGCACACAGCATCCTTAACCTCTCTTCTATGGCCCATGGCTGGTTGTGGGCTGGCTCAACTGAGTTCTGCTTTTGAGATGTAATTTGCCCTCCAGAGCACTGTGGTGGTACTGCCTGTGGCCTGCGCTGTCAAAACCTCTCACAGCCTTTCCCCTTCCCATTGTCGTTTCCCCTTCCCCTCGGTGGTCTCTCCTGGAAGCACCTCCTCAATAAATCAGATATAAATCCTCGTTTCAGAGTCTGTTCTGGGTAAACTCACCATGGTTCAAAGAACATTAGAAGAAAAGGAGGCGAACCGGAGAATCAGGTCCTTCTAAGACACTGAAAAGGACCAAGACCCGGCAGCCACCGTCAAATTTAATATCATGATGCCATAGTCACAAACCAAGGGTCAGGAAGGCGCTGTCCCCGTGGTCACCCCTACTTCTAGGAGCCCAAACTGTTGGCTGGCAAGAGAACCACACAAGTGCCCACTATTGTGTAGATCTTATCTATAGCTGTAACTTCCCAGAAGCCACAGCAAGATGGCATCGTAGCGGGTTCCAACTTACCCTTGCAAACTTAGCTAACTGGCTGAGCCTCTTTCAAATGTAGATCCTATCTGCAAGGGAGTTTGGGGAAACAGTTTCCTTTCTTGTCCATGCACTATAAGAAAACACTTAGAAGGAAGTGGACACTGAAGCTGGTTCCTCACAGCCGATCCTAATCATTCACAGTGGCAGAAAGCAAGAGAAAATAACATGCATTCAGGAACATAAAGTTTTTTCATTTGTTTTTTTGAGTGGAAAGTTATCTCTTGCCGATGGGCTACAGATCTGGCACTTTGTATGCACACATGTGTGGGAGTACTCATGGTGGCCACAGCTTGATACTAGGATGTATTCCCCAATTGCTCTCTACCTTTTAATTTGTTTATTTTTTGAGACAGGGTCTCACTATGTGACCCTGGCTAGCTTGGAATCTGCTATGTAGACCAAGCTGGCCTCTAACTTACAGAGCTTCATTTGCCTCTGTCTTCTGAGCACCAGAGTTAAATATTTGGGCCGTTAAGCCCAGTTTTTTTTTTTTTTTTTTTTTTTTTTTTTTTGTTTACTTATTTTTTAAGACAAGAGTTTCTTCGCTGAGCCTGGAACTTACCATTCCAGGTGGGTTGGCTGAGAGTTCCCGGGATTGGCCTGGCTCTCTTCCCTGCACTGGGATACAGATGCTCAGGGCTGGCCATGCCCAGATTTTCCTGTGGGTGCTGGGGATCCCAAGCTTCCAAGGTGCAATGATTTTGGGTGTATGCTAAACGTCTACAGTTGCCTAGTACCAGACACTGCCCTGATCTTGTTTCCTGTAAGCTTGCTATGAATTCTGACACAGAGTGACCTTCTCATAGATCTGTTGAAGGGACACAGGAGAAAGGGACTCCTTTTGGTATTAGTTAGCCAAGAATAATAAACACATTTAAGATTAGTAGCAGAAGCAATGCAGCAGAAAAAAGAGGATACCCCAGCACAGACCAGTAGGGTCTTGGGAGAAAGAGCCTCATGGGAGAAGCAGAAGATCCCAGCCTGAGCCGCACAGAAAGCACTACCACCCCTCACCGGGAAGGCTTGGCCCCTCATGTCACCGTTCTTGGACTATAAGCAGGAAGAATTCACGTGTGCATAGTTCATTGAATGGACAGTTCAAGCATGTGATCACGTGTTCTCAGTAACCCTCTTCGTATCCTTATATTGACTGCGCCTGTGTGTAAGTGCATGCAGGGGTCAGACAACAAAGCTCAGCACTTTCCACCGTGTGTGCCAGGTTACCTGGCTCCCTAGCTTCTCCTCTCCGTGTCCCCTGTGTCTCCCAGCTCATCGTAGGAGACCAGGCTTGCAGATGTGTGTTACCTGCCCAGTTTTGTGTGGTTTTGGGATGGGATAGCCAGCCCTCACACAGGTGAGTACTTTACCTACTGAACCATCTCAATGACTCTGCATGTGGCCCTTATTGTCTTGACTGAAGGCACACTTTAATGGTGTTACATGTAGGTTTCTGTGAAAATATATCTGTGTGAAAAGCAAAGCTAAAAAAACCTCATGAGCAACGTCAGGAAACACACTCTTTCCCCTCCGAGAATCCCGTTAGGGAGATGTGTGTCACCAGTTGTGTTATTTTAAAATACCCTGAAAGACAGCAGGGTAGAGGTGGGATAAGATATGTGAATAGATAAGCTGGGGTGTCTGGGTGGTGGTGGGGGGCCCCTATTCTAGTGAATAGGGGAGGGGAAAAACAAGAGGGAGAGCGGGGGTGAGGAAGAGGAAAGAGGGGCCTATGACTGGGATGTAAATTGAATTAATTAATAAAAAAGGAAAAAAAAAGCTAAAGCCAGTATATATTAAATTTTTGTCCTATACCAGGGACTGTGACAGGGACATTGTGCCTGTCATTCTTGCCATTCCAGGGGTTTTAGCTGAATTTTACTAATCAGTATTCTCAGAGAAATGGAGAACAAATAATGCCGCGTTTCAGAATAAGGCAGCGCACAGCAAGGGCTCCAATCTAGCTCTGACTTGCTCCCAGGCTATTCTCTCAGTTACTCTGGCAAAAGCCAGTGGTGACTAATTGTCTAATCATGTCTCTAGCCCTTAATTGTTGCTTTCTGCTTCCTTGTGGCCAGAGATTTATTTTAATTTTTTCTGTGGTCGATGGTCCATGACATAAGATTCCACAGTCATATACTGTAAGTGCAAAATGCTTATGTGGATGGCCAAGAAAAACTTCCCCTTGGGTCGCAATCACTGGAGACGTTTTCCTTTACCCTCCAAGCTTGTATTTACAGTTGGAAGGGATAAATATTCCTGGTTATTCCTAGCTGTTCAATTTACTTTAAAAATGATTTGAGTACATTTCAGGCAGACTTTTAGACACTGGGGATATTGACAAAGACACTCTTTTAATGGAGCTTCCATTCCCATTGGAAGGAACACACAAATAAATTCAGCCAGGCACATCTGGTAGGAAAAGTTGGCCTAAGTGCAGCGAGAGCAGTGTCTCAGGCGGCAACACCTTCCTGTGTTCATGAGTGTGCAAGGTATCTTTTGAAGGTAGTTCCTGAAAGCTTTAGGATCAGGTGACGTTTGAGAAAAGCCCTAAAAACAAACAAACAAACAGTGAGGGAGAAGAGTCCTGTTTGGTAGCATAGGTGGGAGCAGGTGAAGGTCCTTTGAGAAACAGCAAGGGCTGTTGACATGGCAGTAATGTGAAGGTATGGGCTGTGATAGGAACGGCCTGAGCTGATGAAGGCAAGGTCATAAGGGGTCTCGCGGGCCCCCATAAGGACAAACTTTATTCAGAGTAAGACATCACAGGACACTTTTGCTATGGGTAATATGATGTGGATCACGTTCTAGGAAGGTTCCTGTAGCTTTGGGGACCAGAGTGTACAAAAGCAAAGACAAGGTAGGAGCCAGACCAAAGGGAAGGTGACGGAGGTCGCCCAGGTGACATGGATGACGTTATCATCAATACACATCAACTGTCGTGGCTGCTACTGAGAGAATGGGTCCAATGATTGAGTAATTCAAGAGCCATCACTGAATTTTACAAAACTGAAAGTGTTTGCCACTTTGAATAAAATGTTTATGCAAATAGCAGTGCTGCCTTGTGGGAGCTGAGGCAGCTGCAACAGTGCTGGCTTTTCTGGAAAGTTCCACAGAGAAGTTCAACACAAAAATAAACAGGGAATATTTATTTATTTATTTATTTATTTATTTATTTATTTATTTATTTATTTGTTTGTTTGTTTATATGGCACGGGGTCAGGGTTTTACTGTGTAGCCCTGGCTAACCGGAACTCACTACATAAACCAGGCTGGCCTTGAGCCCACAGACATCCACTTGCCTCTGGGGTATGTTACTCCAATTGGCTTTAAAGAATCTTAAATTTAATTTTTAAAGTATATTCTTATTCTTAATTGACCCCTAAGAATTGTGCAAATTTGTGGGATTGGATGTGACATTTCTGAACTGGTGTATGGTATGTACCAATCACATAGTAAGTTTTTGTTTGGGATGACAGCGTGTTGATTTGTTAAATCAGAGTGTAGACTGTCCACCTTTAAAATCACTTGTCCTGAGAATCCACAGTTCCACTGGTTTTTTCGTTAATGGCTGGTCTGGTACTGCCTCTTCTGTTACTTAATCCCCTGGGGATAGAGCCAAGCACATGTTTTTAGCATTCAGCCATTTCCCCAGCATCCCAGGAAATGCAAAGTGTGTCCCAACACAGTAGCATGATGCATGCCCCATGGAATCCATTCCATTTAGACCTCAGAGTCTGTTCTCTGAGTGATAAAACTTGCCCTACTTTCTAACTCAGTTAAGTGCAGAATGGGTGGCTCTCCTGGATCCTGATTCTGAAATTAGATCCACATACTCAATTCCTCATCACCAACATGTGCATCTAGATCAAAATATTATGTGGCTTTCTGCCCACAAGTTATTTGAAATGAATCCATGCAGTGCTGATTGTTTGGGGATCAATTGATTCCTGCCAGGCAGACTTCATGAATTGTTTAGCCTAATTTTTTTTCTTCTGCGTTGGGTAGCATTGATAATAAACCTTTGAGGGAAAAAGAATCATTTGATTTATGTCTTGGAATTCTAGGACACCAACTCACAAGAAGAGCTGGCAAATTCCCGCTCCCACCTCACCCACTGGAATAGTCTAATTTAAAAAGCCTATGCCAAAAAGCTTCAAGACTTGACTGTTGATTTCCCCCACTGCAGAGAAAAAGTCAGTTTGACATAATGTCAAATTTTAAGATTGCTATGAAGTGTTTCGAAGGCCTGTTGCTAGTGCATGATGTTCTGGAAACCTCTCTGTCTCTTCTCATGCACACCCTCTGAATGGGCTTTGCCAACTCACCTTGCTCTGTTTGAATTATCACTGTAAAACCAATATGCTAACTGTTCATATAATATGTGCTTAATTTTTTATAATTCAAGGAACTGGGTCCATTCTTTTCAAACTATGTGAAACAAATCCAATACCATATCTAGTAGAGAAAGATGGCCGCCTTGGAGGGCAGCAGGCAGGGTGACAAAGACCCCAGATTTGCCTTGCAGCTTTTCCTAGTGAGCCCAAGAATGTTGGGCATTAAACAGCATCTGCCTTAATTTCTCACACCCAGCAAATGGTAGTCAGCTTATTTGCCTCCATAAATCCAGGAACACTTTTCAGTATTCTATTAAATTACTATAGCTTTAGGTCCCCCAGAGGACATTCAATGTTTCACACATTTTCAAGTATTCAGATGATTTCATACAGTCATCCCATCATTTCCAAGCTGATGCTGCACAGATGCTAATAGTCTGGCACGGATATTTCTTGCTGAAAATTGAGAAATTATATTACGTAAAAATATTTTAATATTTTAATGTGTTTACGTAAATGAAGCAGTCTACCCACTGACCCACATCCCCGGCCCTTACGTGTATGGTTTAAAAGGGTCCCTTATTAAATGCTTGGGCTGTGTCTACTAGGACATTTCTACATACTCCATCATAGTGAATTTATCAATAATTAGTTTCATTATTAAGAAGTACAATTCCATGTGTGCACTATTAACGACTCATAATCCTCAAAGCTTTGTGTGTTACATTTTCTTGATTTGTCTATTGATATACCAGAGTTCTGTTGGTTCAGGTACTGAAATACTGTCGAGGGGCATCTGGAGACTCTCACTGAACCCCAGGGTTGTCAGGAGATGGGGTTGTAAACTGACTTTTGCCTTATGCACATCACCATCCAGTTCGAGGGTGCCTTCTTCCAATCTTCCCTCTCCTCCAGAGCTTTACCCTCTTGTCTTTTGACTTGAAGAGTTAGTACAGGCTTTCCATCCTTCCCATAGTACATGCTTTCCACCCTTCTCAACCTTTTAGATCTTTGACAGTTTTTGAAATTGTCCTATCAGTGGACTTGGAGAGGGGCATGCGTGCAGAGGGGGGAGGAAGGGAGGTATTGGGATGGGAGGAGGAAGGAAACCACGGGGGGGGGGGGTACAAAGTGAATAAAGTATAATTAATAAAGAATTTTAAAAAATTTACTAAAAAAAATTGTCATTATAAATATGTAGTAGAAGATTTGGTCCCTTAAAAAACCCAGTTATGTTATGTAAAGATGTTTTTGTTTTAATCCCAAGGGTGGGATATGGGACTGCCTCAGTTTGTCCACAGCTGATAACTGTCTTGTACAGGGCATGGTCTATGCCAGCTGGTAACAGCCTTGTTCTACTCAGAGATGAGCATGGTTTTTGCCACTTAAGATAGTGGAATTCTCAGGACTCTGAGACGGTATAAATATGAGAACCCAGAGAGAGAAGGGAAGGCTTTGAGGAGTTGGACAGAGAAAGAAGAAAGTGCTGGTTACCTGGACTGCTAGATTTGCTGATGACAGATTGGTATTTTCCCCAAAAGCCTAATGACCCTAACCAGAGGAACTAACTAAGTATAAAAAGGTCTACTCCCCATCTCCCCACTAACCTTCTTTCTCTCTTACCTAGGGTTGGGGATTTGGTGGGAGAGAGGTAGAGATGTGCTAAATACAAATAAAGTAGAGTTTAAAAACAGCGCTTACATAAATGTCCCGAGTTCCATCTTCTGTGACCATTTTTTTTTTCTTTATCTGTGTTGTATCTTCCAGCCTTGCTTACCCATTTCTGTTACTAATTTTCAGTAGAGATTTTTAAGGAAACTATGATGATATATTAAGACCTAGAGATCTGAACACACATAGGAGACTACCCTAGTGGCCTAGTTTATGTTGTGTGCACGAGGTAACCACATTGCTACAGAGCCTGAAGAGTCATAATTCTTTTTGTTTGTTTGTTTGTTTTTCCAAGGCAGGATTTCCTAGTATAACCCCAGCTCTGTAGACCAGGCTGGCCTCTGCCTCTGAGTGCTAGGATTAAAGGTGGGCACCACCACCACCTGGCGAGACAGATTCTCGGGGCAAATCAAATTCTTAGAAGTAAGAAGATGGGGGAAGAGGCACGTGCAGATTCTTGATAGTGGATCTGGAGGTTGAGAAATAGAAAAGAACCAGTGTCTCTGAAGCTGTACAGAAATCCAGAGGCAAGAAAGACACCTAAGGATAAAGTGGTAATGTTCATTTCTTGCTCCAGCATATCAAGGGGGATTATAAATGTTTGGCAGTTTACAGAACCTCACTATCCCAGCCTGAGGAGGAAGGGGCATCTCCATGGCCATTGGTACTGATGCCTTACAGAGGGCAAGGGGGACAGCCATAAAAGCCACAGGTGGGGAGCAGGAATGACGTTTCTTTTGGTTACATTTCCAGAGAAAGGGGGCCAATACAAAATCAAGCTGCTGTCTTTGTCTTCAGGTTTGCAAGGATGAACTGTGTGACTGGAGAGTCGGTGGCTATTTGTCTAGAGGTTCAGTCCTGAACAAGGAAGCTATGGGCACACACCAGAAACTGACAAGCTTTAGAGTTGAGGCATTGTATTCCCCTCCCAGACTTTCACTCAGGGTACACTACTTAACTTGCCTAAAAGTATTTTCTATTCAGAAGTTGGGAATAGTGTCTGGAATAAAAATTTGCACTTAGAAGCCACTTAATGCATTTTAAGAATGTTCAAGTGTCTCTAACTTAGCTTTGTTTAAAGTTAAAACAGAAAATGTGGTTATTCAAAAATATTGCCTATTTACTGTTTGAGGATTTCATACATCATTCAATGTATTTCAAATTATGTTTACCCTCCTTCGGCTCCTCGTGGCCTTTCCACATTCTCTCATGTTTGGTTTTGTTTTATATAACCGTTGAATCCAATTTGTGGTGTCTTTATATGCGTGGAAGTGGGGTCAGCCACGGCAGCACAGTCACACCGCCAGGGACCACACCCCGAAAGAAAACCGACTCTCTTTCCCAGCAGCCACCAAGTCAATAGCTCGTTGGCTAAGGGTGGGGCCTCATAAACCCCTCCCTTCTCCATGCTGCAGTGCTGACTGGATTGATCTTGTGCAGGTAACCACAGCCGCCGTGAGGTCATAAGATGTGGTCCTGTGATGTGCAGAGGATGCCCTTTCACTTGGGTTCGCCCTAACCTCTGGCTCTTACACTAGTTCCCTCTTTGCCAATATTCTACGAGCGCGGAGGTAAAGGGGCGTGATGCCGAGATCCCCTTTATGCCTGAGCAGTCTATAGACACTTCTTCTCCACACTTTGAGTACTGCGTTAAACGCCATCCCTTATGCAAAGATGTTTTTCTGAAGAGGTCTGAGGGCCGAAGAGAGATGTCAGTGTGGAGGGCAGTTTGATACTGTGTACTTTTCATGGATAATAGTAGCAGGTTTTCTCCTAGAACCCAGGGTCCCCTAGTCATGAGTTCTTGTCCAGATTTATTGTACCAGACACGAGTCTCGTCCTTTGAAGAAACCCAGTTATTTTTTAAGCAGCAAACTTTTTAGAAGCTAAGGAATGCCATTCCCCCAAAAACCAAAGCATTAGTCATAGCCTTTGTTTAGATTGATAACATACAGCAGATATTCATATACCTCTCACCTTAAAAAACCTCATCTGTCTTGTAATTGGAGAATTTCCATGTAGATCTGTTTTAAAATATATTGAAACTTTTTTTGTTCGTTTGTTTTCCTAAGACAGACATTCACACTGTAGCTCAGGCAGGCCTGAACTTGACCATATAGACCTGGAGGGTTTGTTTGGGGATTTCTAAGGACTATTGAATTATGATTATGGATTGCTTAGCATGTAGAGATTTTTCTCTTAGAAAGAAATCATAAAATGCTGACCTACCTGCCACTCTCAGTGAGATCCACCTACTCACTGTGCCTGCTAACTGGAAAAGTCACCTCATAGGAAGAGACCAGAAGACTCTCAGGCCTATAGACACATCTAAGTAGCAGATCACTTTGAAATTTCCCTGACGTGTACAACTAAAACGGCTACAGCAGACAGATGTGAACACATGCTGCGAAAGTTCTCTTTTCCTCAGTATGCGTGGTAATCTGTCTTTCCTGCTTAGTCCTCAGATAAACCTTCCCTTTGAAAACTCACAGTCGCAACAGTTCACGGTCCCACCACACCCGCAGATTCTAAATTAAACCATTTCTTTTTAACACAGGGAGACGGGCCTCCCTGCCTTATCAGGGCTGTCCTCTTAGGGCAGTCATGTTTCTTGCCTTGGAAGATCCATTCTAACTTAGAAAGGAAGGCCAAGTAATCACAGTTCTTAGGGTGCAGGACAGTCCTGGTCACGTCCTGTAGACAAGTCCTTATGCCTAGATGTTTTTATTGCCTCTGGGTTTGCTGCCAACTTTAGTTTGATAGGCTTCATCATTCTTGTTGGGATACGTGGGCGTTAGGCCAATGTCTCCATGCACAACCAGTGATCTTATTCATGGCCCCAGGCCTCACGCGCGTGCCCAGCCCCTGCCATCCTCGCCTGTGAAAGGGGCCATCCTCAGAAGTGAGGGGCACGAGGCAGGGGTGTTGTAATAGAACCTGGGATCCACAGACAGTGAAGAAGATGCTTGTGAAGGCGTTCGCTAATGGGCATTTGCATCACGGCTTCTCCTTCACAGCCCCTTCACCGCAGCAAAGAGAAGGCCGAAGAGCTGATAAATCCCTTCTAGGTACCTGGAGGGACGGCCGGGTGAGTCTTGCCACGGCTTCTTGTAATTCTCCCTTCCCAGGTTGCCTCCCGACTCTTTCCACATCTCTAATGTTTCGTGACTAAGACATGAATCACAACAGACCTTCTGAAGACGTTTAGAAGTATTTAATAATTGTGCCTACATTTGTCAGCTCTGTGAGGTCAGCTGGGGGCCTTGAGCTGTTGAGTCATTTGTTTTTATGTTGGGCCACCTAAGAGGGTCCTGTCTCTGCTGATACATAGCATTTCCTGTCCTCCTGGGGGGTATCTGGCTTCAACTTTCCTTGGATACCTCAAAGCATACCTCCTTAAACTTTGTTCTGACCACCCAACTGCAAGTTTGAACCAAGACTGCTTCCATATCCTAGGTGCCAAGATTTAACAAGTCGATTTTTATTAATTCCTAGATAATAAAACATAAATATAAGTCTTAAGATGCATTTTTAAAATGTGTCATATATTATTTTAGGCACATGAGCTATGAAATAATGGCAATAATGATGTGTTTAAATCCATTAAATCATGGGGCCAGCTGAAAGCTCTCCATGAAGTAGGGTAGGAGTAATAACTCTAGGTCAGACTGAAGTCTGAAAGATGGCCACACAGCGACCAGGGAGTCTCAAGTGTATCTTTTGAGACAAGAACCAGGGTAGCTGGGTCTCTGAATTGCAAAGAGAAGATATTTGTTTATAAAGTAATGACAGCCTGACTGCCCAATCGCTTAATAATGGGTTCCCCATTCCTAGAAGACAGTGAGCAGCGCTTGGCTTCATGTGAGCTTGACAGTTCTACACGTCGAAGAACCTGGAAAGTTGGGAAGCTCGGTGTGTGCTTGCTCTTAGGTGTTTTTAATAAGAGCATCCCGTTCCGTTCTCTAGTGAACCTAGGAATACAGGCAGAGTGAATGTCTCTCTCACCCCACAGATGGAAGTAGAACCCTACGAGGTACCTCTCAAACCCTAATGGACACAGATATGGTCTGAAGCTGCTGTTGGATGCAGGTTCGGCTCCATTGGGTCTAGAATGGAGCAGGAAAATGATGCATGGTAAACAAGAGACTAACCAGTAGATAGATATAAAGGATGATTGCTGCCAGGAAGAACCATCCCAGTGGTGCATACAGCCAAAACCTGTGGTCATGGCAGGTGGGTTTGGGACCACTTTAGATAGGGCAGTTGTCTTAGTTAGAGTTTCTATTGCTGTGAAAAGACACCATGACCAAGGCAACTCTTACAAAGAGTTTAATTGGAGCTGGCTTCCAGTTTTAGAGGATTAGCCCACTATTGTCACGATAGGAAGCATAGCAGCATACATGCAGACGGGTGCTGTAGAAGGACCAGAGAGTTCTACATCTACAAAAAGTGTAAATGAATGCCACACTAGGCCTAACTCGGGCATCTGAGACCTCAAAGCCGGCTCCCACAATGACACACTTCTTCCAACAAGACCACACTCACTCCAAAAAGGCCACACCTAATAGTGCCATTTCTTATGGGCCAAACATTCAAACACATGAGTCTGTGGGGATCGTTCCTATTCAAACCACCACAGCAGTTAACTCCTCTTGACATTTGGGCTGAGACCTGGGGAAGAAAACAAGGAAAACTTCCGAGGATCGAGGTGGCGCTGTATCCAAACTCAAAGCATAGGAATGACTTTCACAGTCTGAAGACTAGAATGTACAAAAGTAGATAGAAATGAGCTTGTGTGGAGTAAGGCTGGGGAGGGAGGCATGGCCAACTTTTCAGTGCCAGTGTGTCCACACTGGCTTTGCTTAGAGTAGCATTTGCCAGGAGGATAAGATGAGACAGTGGGAGTGTGAATCTTGGAAATGAGAATGTTTCTTAGGCTAGAGTAGATGTTCTTGAGTAGTCATTTATTTTTCCACCTTTCAACAGCAGGAAAATCCCCTACAGACAGAAATAAAGCAAAGATATCCCCCTCTCCCTCCCTCTCCCTCTCTCTCTTTCTTTCTCTCTCTGTGTTCTTTGACACGAACTCAGTGAGGAGGAGCAGAAATGCCAAGAACTTCTGAGCACCCACCCTTGGAAGTCTTCTCCCATGCACACTCAACTGAGGCACGCTCAGAAAGAATACCCCATACATAGCTGCCAAGTATTCCAGGACCCTCTCCCCCACTGGTTTTCACAGCATACCCATCACTGAGGAACTATCACAAGAAGGAAAGAGGAGGAACTTTTGGGATTTTAGAGAACAGAAGGTCTTATGGAAAGGACCCATTTTACAGATAAAGGAAAGAGATTCCAAGAGATCAACCTGAACACAAAGTCATTTGATGTATGCAAGTATCTAGAAACGTGGGTCTCATGATTTCCCAGCGTAGTGTACTTTCTTGCTGTGCTACAGTTTCATCAGTTCACATATGTGCTTTTTGTTTAACCAAAATGGATTGTAAAATGCTCCACTGTGAACCCTGTGGGTACAGCATAGGTTTGATATGAACTCATCCCCTCCACTGGCACAGTTTTCTGCCCAGCCATTGTTTGCCTGTGTTTAAGACTCTTACGACAGAAGGTCCCCAAGATGCCTTCCAACCCCCCAGTGTCTGACCCCAAATCTTTTCTTGTCAGGCATTTGGACAACAGACAGGATTCCTGATGGTGAGAGAGAACCTTTTGGACCGACTTACCTCCATCTGGCAGAAACACCACCCCTCAGACCAGAGGGGAGTAAGAAATCACACGAGTTTAGTCATCGAAATTCAGAGAGGCCAGCGTCTGAGTAAAGACAGACTCAGCTTATTAAATGTGACTTCTTGGAAACCACCCGACAAGATCAAGATGGTGAACCCCTTAAGGGCTGGGAATAAAGGGCCCCTTTTAGCTAAGACTCCACCCTTTTGGGGAGACCCTTGTATCACACATGCAGAAAGTATGTGAGGCTGGAACATGATGTTTTCTGGGATGGCCGCATCCCAGCGGGCCCCAACTGAAGTGCTGGGAGGGGTGATATTGCCTTGGCCTGGAATGAAACAGTGACTGTGCATGCTTCAGGGAATTCTGCTAAGGATGAGGTCACCCTGCTGGGCCGGGCTCTCTTCATACAGAATGCTATCTGTAACAGAGGGTTAGGAAAGGCGACTGTCAAAAGCCTTTACCTCACCCCGGAGAGATGATCCTTTCCCAGCGGCACAGAAGCCTGTTTGTGAGCACTGGTCCCAGATACAGGAAAACTTCCTTCACATTCTCTGCAGTAGAGGTATGAAAGGCCACCCAGTTCTGCAAAGCGACCCGTGTGGTCTGAGTAACGAAAGGTCCACCTCCCTTGTCTGCTCACTCATTTACTTGCTTATTTAACAAGATTTATTTAGTGACAACGTTCTAGTGCCTGGGATTGATGGACAAATCAAGAAAACAGTCCCTGGCCTCAGGGGGCTTACAGTCTTGCTGGAGTCTGAAGAGGTCTACGGTTTTGCCAGTATATTCTAAGCTACTGGCAGTTTTGACTGGGTGCACACATACCATGGCACGCATGGAGGTGATAGGACAGCCTTGCGGGAGACAGTCTTCTCCAGCACCGCGTGCATTGCCGGGATTAAACTCAGCTCATCAGCCTTGGAGACAAGCCCCTTTACCCGCTGAACCATCTTGCTAGAGCATCCGCTGGCATATCTTATTGGATACTAAGTGTCTTACAGTCTGTACTTTTGGCCAGGTGGTGGTGGAAGCCCACTTCTTTAATCCTAGCGCTCAGGAGGCATAGGCAGATGGCTCTCTGAGTTTGAAGCCAGCCTGCTCTAAATAGTGAGCTCCAGGACAGTCGGGGCTCTACAGAGAGAACTTGTCTCAAACAAAATGCCAAACGAATCACAAAACAAACAAACAACAACAAAGAATGCAGACTTTGCTTTCACTCAGTCCATGGTTTTCAAATGTGCTCTCTAAAGCATGTTGAAATTTGATTGCCAGTGTGAGGTGGGGCATCTGAGCAGTGACCGGGTTGTAACCTGCTGTGTTCTCATGAATGGATCTTAGAGGTGAGTCAGCTAGGGGGTGGCAGTTGAACCCCTGTCCCTGCTTCTGTGTGCTGTCTCTTCATGTGATGCTTCTGTGCCATGTTCTGATACAACATCTCAGATTCTAGAACTGTGAGCTGCATGGCTCTCTGTTCATTACAAACTACCCAGTCAAGATACACCTGACTGAATTCAACAACACGATGCTTTTGTAGACTGTTTTCTTCCTCCAGTCCCATAAACACTGAAGAGCCTCCCCTTGCTTTGCAATGCCTAGCAGGGCCTTTACAGCTTCCTCACGCATCTCAAGATGTTCCGAAAGGACCTAGTTTCTCCATAAAAGGGTGCACCTACTTCTGAGTCCTTTGTTGCCAATGCCTGCTTCCCCACTCTCATTTTCCCAGTTCCACTTGAAACCTTGTCTTCTGGTACCTCTCCTCCCAGTTGGCTCATCTGCTGGCTTCTTTGATCCCATCCCCGAGTCTTTGCTCTCACTGTCACATCAGCTCCTCTCCACTTCCTCACTGGGCAGGACATTAGCCTCCCAAGACACCTCCCTGACTTGAGGCGTCCCTCCCCGAGGCATCCCCCCTTCAGTGTCCCCCCCACAGTTCTGCATGTGGGCACCGAACAATGGTTCCAGGAGTGTCGTCTACCCAACTGCTCACTGCCTATGTCAAATAAGGCTCTGCTCTGCGAGACTCCTTTCCAGTCCGACGTTCTTCTCCACTTTCTTCAGCACGTGCGCCATGCTCTCCATCATGCAGGGCCGATGTCTCTCAAACGCTCAAAGATAATTTCATTTTGTGCTCATGCCTTCCCTCCCAGCCTGGGTAGTATCTTTCCTCCTCTAACCCAAACGGATCACACACTTCTGTGAAGTCGACTCCAACTGCTGCTTCCTTCCTGGGCCTCCGCTGTCCAGAGACCTTCTGTGAGCTTCCCCAGGCCACTATAGTACCCCACACAGTGCTCTACACCGCACTGTACTTCACACGTCTGTACGCAAGCCTTCAGGCTTTTGATAAACTGTATATTCTGGTAGTACTATGATTTGCATACGGTTTGTTTTTTTATGCCAGGACTCAGGTTGAGGTTTGGTTCTCCAATGCTATGCTATCGAGGTGGTAAAGCCTTCAAGAGACATGACTAGACTCTTACGTGGGAATTCTCTCCTTATGGGGGTGCTGTTATTCTCCTGGGAAGTCCAAGAGGATAGGGCTGTTCTGAGTAAACCTGGCACATCTCCCGAGGCTCTCTTCTTTCCTCACCACTGGGTAGTCTGGCTGAAGCAGAAAGGGTGCTGGGGCTGTGCTCTTGGAGATAAATAAACTGCTCTTTACAGGTATCCAGGTTTGCGGACTTTGTTGTAGCGACTCAGACAGACCGAGACTCTGCTTTACGCATTACCCATCAGATCTGCTGCTGCCACCCCTGAGGCCCCATGTTCGCATACATGGGGACATTATGCAGTCCCAGGCACAGCTTTGTTTTGGTGTTTCTGACCACATAATTTAATTCATTTGAAAATGTTAACTAAATAACTTAATCCCAGCACTTGGGAGGCAGAGAAATGTGGCTCCCTGGATGTTTCAGGGCAGCTTGGTCTACAAAGTGAGTTTCAGGGCAGCCACAGCCAGGGCAACACAGTGAGACTGTGTCAAAGAAAGAAAGAGCAAAAGAAAGAAAAAAAAGAAAGAGCCAGAGAGAAAGGAAGGAAGGAAGGAAGGAAGGAAGGAAGGAAGGAAGGAAGGAAGGGAAAGAAATAGAAAAAGAAAGAAAAAGGCTGGATCTTTAAGGAAAAATGTAGTGATCAAATCTTTTTAAAAAAAAAAAAAGAAAGCAACTAGTCTCTTGGAGAAGTTCAGGCATCTTCAAAAGCTGCTTTCATATCAAAGAGCGCAGACTTCGCATGCATGTGCATAGGAGAAAAGTCATGACTGTAGACATGAGAAGGGATTTGCCTAGAAGAAATGGAATATGGCTCTAATCCTTTGGCAATATATTTAGCTTCAAACTCAATGAGCTAAAAAATCTGTTTCTTGGTGAGTATAAATTGACTGTCACGAATCTGAGCACTGAATGATTATGTGTTTATTTCTGTCTTCATTTGTACGCACTATGTATTGTATAACATTACCTCATATGCTGTAATCATTATGTGTCACACTTGAGATATAGAAAGCATACTACGAGTGTCCCGCTAGGTATCAAAGCCATCCAAGTCTAATTAAATTATTTTACAGAACATGCAAACCTCAGAAATAAGAAGCAAGTCCAAACATTTGCATATCCTCTTCTATAAAATCACAGCACTGCTATTTATTGATCTTCTATAATCTTAGTTTAAATAGTTTTGTCCTTTTTGCTTTTAAGTATCGCTTTGGAGCAATTTAATGAATGACATGCTAGACAATCCTCTCATGGAACTAACTCATGAAATGTGAGTTACTGCATAGGGGCCAGTCATTTTACTTCACTGTTCCCCAAAGTCGAAAGACTCCACTTGATGCAGAGCGAAAGCATGCTCCTTTCCACCTGACATCCATATGTGATAGAAAAACCTGCCCTCCCACCCCATCAGACTGGTTTTCTTTGCAGATCTAGGGAGCACTAAGATAGCTGATCATTTGAGATTTGCATGAGCTTGATGATCATCAGACTCAGAACTTGGCAGGTCTCGTGAGAGTGTGCGGTGTGGCCTGGCCATTGCTGTCTTCTCAGCACAAGGGGATTGTATCCGCAGAGGACAGACAAGAGGATACGCTCTCTGGCCCACATCTTTCTGTTCACACCCTTTATCCTCCAGGGCCTAAGCCCTCTAACACATCCCTTTACCATATGTCCCCTCCTCTCTGCCGACACATGCGTTATGAATCCTTTATCTCTCCTGCGTGCCTCAGTGTCGGGTAACTATGATAGGCACAAGGGCTGGGCTGAGAAACTTTTTGTCTAGAATAATTTCTGTGCTGCTTGTCTGAGGGCAGAGGGCCTCCCAGAAATTGTCACCTTCAAACAGAAAAACAGCAGGGACAAGAAGTCCTTCTCAGAGACCCTCTCCCCTTCCGCCACTAACGCAAGGCTGCGGGTCTCTTGACACCAATAACTCTGCTTAGGACTTCCATGTGCATTTGGCATCCTGAAACTCAGATGTTTCCTGGGATTCTTGTTGCCCTCTAGGAACGAGTGGCTAGCGCAGGGTTCCCCAGCCCCCTAGCGCGAAGCCTCTGGTCTCTCCAAAGTCAGCTTGCCCCAGCCTGCTAGAAAACTGCAGTCACAGGATGGCTATGCCCCGAGCCTTCCCAGAAGACCAAGGCAAAGGAAAACTGGGAGGCTTTGCCAGCGCGAGCTGTAATTTTTGCCCTTTAATGACAAGTTCTTGTAATATGAACTCATTTTCCCCAGAAAAGGTTATATCTCTCCCTCCCAGGGTTTACAAGTAACTCTGACACATTTTTGAAGCAGCTGTCAGCGAACAATGCTTTCTCCTTGTTGTCATCATGAAGCTAAAACTCATAGAAATGGGACATATAAAATATTTTTTCTGTGGTTTTAAGACAATATTGAGGTAGGAACAATCATGGGAATGGGTGGACAGTTGCTATTTGTTCTTATTGAACTTGAAATTTCCCATATTGGACACATTATATTTCTGGAAAGTTCCCTCAAATACCAAATTCCACTGGTTTTGTTCTAACCAAATTTATCGTCTCTCTTCTGAACTAAACTTGAGTTATTTTATCTGGTAAGTAATACAGAAAAAAAAAAAAACCGAGACAATGCATAGTAATCATAGTAGTCAAAAGACTGTTACTGTTCTAGAATGAACGAGACTCAGCTGTGGTTTTCTCAGGCATAAATTCTAATAAATCATTGTTTTCTGTTAGTTTGTCTTCAGTGCATACTGTCTGTGGGGAAAGAAATTTAGGTCCATGCTTCTCACCCTTCCTAGTGCTGCTGTTCTTTAACACAGCTCCTCATGTTGTGGTGACCCCCAACCATAAAATTATTTTACTGCTACTTCATAACTGTGATTTTGCTACTGTTACGCATCATAATGTAAATATGTGATAATGCGGGACATCTGATATTCCGTCCTCAAAGGAAACATGACGCACAGGCTGAGAACTGCCGATTTAGAAATAAATGAGAAAACCCAACACCCACTATAATCCCCTCTTCACAATGACAGTGTTTTGGCATATTCTTCTGTCATTTACATTCTGTACGTGTGTGTAGTCATCGCTCTTGACATGTATGTATGGTGTGTTAGTCGCTTTTAGAGGTTAAGGGAGGAAAGGTGTGCTTTGCTTCTGGCTTCACGTCTTAGTCCATTACGGTGAGGCGGGCGAGATGGGCAGAGCTGCTCGTGGATCCAACCAGGAAGCGGAGAGATGGAGAGCCATTGAGACCCGGGCTTCCTTATCTCCTCTGCATCATGGGGGCCCCAGCCTATGAGATGGGCCTGCCTGCATTTGGGGCAGCTTCTCTCCTTTAGTTAGTCTTGCTCTTTTCAGGAAAGTTCCTCACAGGGAGGTCCAGAGTGTGTGTTATAAATCTCCTAAGCCATTTCCTAATTCAGTTGAGTTGATCAACCATCACATACAATGTGCTTCTCATTGTATTTTTTTTTAAAGTCCCTCCCCCGCCCCCGCCTCTGAGACAGGGTTTCTTTGTGTAGCCTTGGCCGTCCTGGAACTACTCTGTAGACCAGGCTGGCCTTAAACATACAGAGATCCACCTGCCTCTGCCTCCCCGGGTGCTGGGATTACAGGCCTGTGCCACCACACCCGGCTCGGCTCTCACTGCTTTTTTACTTACCGTTACATTATGAACATTCTCCTACATAATTGATAGTTTTCTAGGGTATGATAAGAACAGCATAAAGACAGATTTAACTGTTGCCTTTTTATCAGTCAGTAAGACTACTTCTAATAGTTCAATATCAGAAACACGACTGCTGTGACTCTCTTTACACAAATCTCTATGATTTTGCTAGTTTCCTAAGGATTTATTTCTGCAGTTAAAATGAACATTTTAGGACATTTTTACTGTAAACAACTTAAAGCATACAGAAGGGTGTCAGAGCGGCACAGTGACCCCCTTGTAACCAGCACTCAGCTCAGGTTGGGTTAGTCGGGGGGCTAAGCTTGCTCCTCATTCACTGTGCCCCACGGTCCCTTCTAGTCTATCTTAAGAAGATGTATAGTGACTGGTCACGCCATCAGAAACACAGCCTTTTAACCAGAATATTCCGTTATGCTTCTTCCCTCCGTGCAAGCTGGCGCCTCTAGTCCCTCTCTGGCCAGGCCACGGTTGCCTTGCACTGTGAGCAGCATCCTCATTGGGTTCGGCTGCTTCTGTCCTGGACCACCTATCTTGAGATAAAGATCTATTACTACTGATTATGCTTTTAATAGCATTTCCCATGACAATTCACAACAGATTTATCTTTTTTAGTTCTTTTTGTTGTTGTTGTTGTTTTGTTTTTTACTGAGACTATTCTTTTTCAAAAAATTACAAAAGATGACCAGTCTGTTTCAGAGACAGATTATTCTCGGTGAAACACCAACAAATTTATTTCTTCTTTTCTCTCCCTTCTTCGCTTGCTTTCTCCTCCTAATAAACGGATATAGAAATAGACACATGTCTCTAAATCTATCTGTGCCTATTTTGTGGGCATAGAGATAAAATATACTGTTGACTTGAGCCACTAGATATCTAAATTGGTATGTATTTTTTATTTCTATGGCTGGAGGATAGATCTGTTTAACGAGAAGATGTTAAGTAATTCAATAAACCTCTAGATATCATTTGTAAAGTCTTTGAGATGTATCGATATGATGCAAGTTTATGGTTGAAAAAAACAACAGGAGAAAGCCCTGCCCACTACCCTTGCTCTTATTGCTTCTCCTCTTTGCATTCTGAAGTGGACTCTCATGTTGGTATTTTACACTCCTGACTTTATATATATATATATATATTTAATTTTAAAAACTGTTTTATATGCATGGGTGTTTTGACTGTATGTGTGTCTGTGTATCATGTGCCCATAGTACCTTCAGAGGCTGTCAGGTCCCCTGGAACCAGAGTTACAGATGGTTGTGAGCCACCATGTGGGAGCTAGGAATAGTACCCAGGTCCTCTGGAAGAGCAGCCTATGCCATCTCTCCAGCCCCTGACTTAGTTTTAAAGTTATTTCACTGCCCACTCTGAGTGATAGGAACTTCCGGGGTTGACAATGACACTTGTCTGATGTATGCTTGAAATATGGAAGATTACTGTAACCTAGAAAGCTGAGGGAGTCCAGGGAGGGGAGCATTCACTCAGGTCTGAGATGGTGACAATGGGAACCGGGTGGGAATGAAGGGGATATGGCGACTGATGACTTCCTTGAATATCAGGCACAGCTGTATTGTCACTGTCATGTTTCCATGAGATGTGAAGCTGGTATCTCAGGGGTTCCTCCCCAGCACACAAGGCAAATCCTGCTGGGACTCCCTTCTTTTCCAAAGCTACTCCTGCTACTCACTTGAGCTAGGTTCATGTGGATCAGAATCCTTAGGGCTGGACAATACCACCATATTTGATTACAGGCTCTACCCTACCCCAGGAATGGCCGTGGATATGAGCAATCTCATTTTTTTTTTCAAACTACAAGAAACTGGTTTATAGACAAGTAATTTATGCAAGATTTAAAAAAAAATCCTGAGCTATGACAAAGAACTTTTTAACTCTTATTGGTAGGAGTTCTTTACTTTGACAATGACACTGAAAAAAAAAATAAGGCAATACAAAACTCCTTAAAACTTAAACTAGGAGCTGGAGAAATGGCTCAGCAGGCAACAACACATGTTACTCTCGCAGAGGACCTGGGTTCAATTCTCAGTACCCGTTCAGTGGCTCACAACCGTCTGCAATCCCAGCGGATCCAGTGCATTCTGACCTCCAAGGATACCAGGCATGCACACAGTGCACAGAAATACATTCAGGCCAAACACTCCTACATACAAACCAACAAAATAAGCACATCTTTAAAAATCCAGAGAACTTACACTTCCGAGAAAGTGCTCAGACATATATCCAGGACGCTCAGCCTCCATCGCGTGCGGTCTGTCATCCTTCCCCTTTCTCCCAGCGTGGCCTACCTGTGATGTTTTATCAAGAGGCCCCTGGTCAAAATCTGCTCCTACCCTCATGCAAGAAAAGCACTTATGGGGATGGAGAGATGGCTCAGAGGTTAGGAGCACTGGCTGCTCTTCCTGAAACTCCGGCTTCAATTCCCAGCACCCCCATGGGGGCTCATAAATGTTTGTACCCTAGTTTCGGGGGGGATCTGACACCCTGTCCTACCCTCTTTGGGTTCCAGGGACACACACGGTACACAGGCATACATGTAAAGCTGAACACTCATACACACAAGAATAAATACTTAAAAAAGAACAGCATTTATGAATGTTGAAAATTATTACAAAAAAAAAATAGTCGTCAGTTGTGGAACTTGGAGACTTTGAAAGCTAGGCAGGAGGATTGGAGAACAAGAGACTCGTTCCCAGAACTTACAGCCGCCATTGTTTATGGAAACTGCATCTCTCCAGTCCTAGTTGGCGTGTCCCACAGCTCTGCTCAGTGAAGCAAGCCTCCTCCCATGTGTGGTGAGCTCACACTGACTTTTGTCTGGATTCTCCTGAGTCATGCGTGGTGTTAGCCACCTTCTTGTGTCCCATTTGCACATCTTTTCCGAACTAGAAATATTTTGTACATTTAAAGAATTAAAATTTTTTAAGTGAGTTTCATGTATTCTTGAGTTTTAACTATTCTTTGTTGTTTATTTGTTTCTTTAGGCCAAGTGGGGACAAGAAATACTCACTGTGAAGAGCAGGCTGTCCTTGAAGTCATGGACAGCTATTTGACTGCTCACTGCTATGATTACAGACCACAGCATTTGGTATAGGAGTTCCTGCCTCACTAATTCTTGTTGTTTCCAAATAGATGTGGAGGTCCACTCACTGCTGGAGCCTGCAACATCACCCTGGTATGAGAGACAGAACAGCCCTCAATTCGTTAGATAGGTCATCGTCCAGGTCAGCTCTAAAGATACCCCAAATGGAGCATTCCATCTGTGTCTGAGGCTGGGAACAGGAGTCTGTCTTCCCACTGTCATTTGGAGAGAGTAATATTGGTGGAATAGTTACTTTTCTCATTGCTGTAACAAAATACCAGATGAAAGCTCCTTTTAAAAAGGAGAGGACTGTTTTGGCTTACAGTTGCAGGGGTCACAGTCCACCATGGCAGGATGTTGTGTGACAGGAGCAGAGGCCGCTGGCCAGATGTCACACACTCAGGAAGCAGGCAGTAATGAACACTGCTGCCCAGCTGGCTTTCTCCTCTGTATGCAGTCCAGTGCCCCAGTCCATGGAATGGTGCCCTTAGGTGCCCTTAACCACTCTGTAATTAACTTAATGGAGATAATCCCTCAAGAAAGATCTGTTTCTATGATGATTCTAAGTCGCATCCAGTTGACAACCAAGATTAAACACCACAGAGGGTAGTACGGAACAGGATTTTTGTTGTTAGGCCACCCATTCCCCCATTCTTTGATGTCTGGGTGCATTTAGACTTTGAAGCCTCTGGATTTGAGCCCTCCGAACTTTAAGGCTCATGTGTCCCATGTGAGATCTGTAAAGCAACGCACGGAGAACTCACCACCTTGTTTTCCCTTATGCCCTGCAGTCTGTCCGAAGCCTGCCTTTCTGTTGTTATATCTTAGAGACTGTATGTGCCTGTCGTTATGACATCCAGGAATTTTTTACTTGTAAGGGGAAGGAGCGGGGAGGAATAACCTGCATGATTTTGGTTGACACAGAAATTAAGCCAGACACTTTTGGAATGGCAGTCTCGGAGTTAGAAGACATACAGTCTACAATCAAAATGCTAACATGTGACTACAAATAAAACAGGGTCATTGTGATGAGCAACAGAGTCCAGACATACCCCATCTGTGGACCGACTGTGGATTTTGATATGAATGCTGACACAAATCAATGAGAAAAGAACAATCTTGTCAACAAATGATGCCAGAATACCTGATAGTTCTGTGGATGAAAATGATCCTTCCTCACACCATGAAGAAGAACATCGACTTGAAAATACCTAGACTGGTTGGATATGGCTCAGTGGTAGAGTGCTTGACTTAGCATCCATCAAACCCTGGTTCTGTCTCCAGCATGAATAAAACCAGGTGTGATCACAGGCCTGTCGTCCCAGAACTTGGGAGATGGAAGCAAGAGGATCACAAGTTCAAGGCCATCACTGACTATATAATAGGTATTTTTATTAGAGAATATCTTTGTGGTTTCTTGTTTTTGTTTTTGCTTTTATTTGGTTTTTTGAGAAAGGAATTTCCGTAAGGGGGAAAAAATAAACTGAATCTCATAAAAAAAAAAAAAAAAGCCTCTCTGGGCTGAAGAGATGGCTCAAGCATTTAAGAAGGCTTTTGCTGCTTCTCAACAACACTCATGTCAGGTGACTGCAGTTCCGGCACATCTAATGCCTCTGGCCTTCTTGGGTGCCTGCATATATGTATACCATAATACACACACACACACACACACACACACACACACACAGAAATAAAAATATATCTGTAAAGATAAAAACTTCTGCTTACCAAAGACGTCAACAAACTTAAAAGACAACAGTAGATTTGGTTGTAACACACATAGCCTAGAACGTAGAATATTCATGCCCACAGCCAGGTCTGTAATCCTAGCGCTCAGATAATAAAGGTAGGAACATTGCCACACGTTCAGACACACCTGAAGGCCTACGCAGGGAGTAATTCTTGCACTTCACTAAGCTGGGCGTGGTGGGTCAGGATAATCAGGACATCAGGCTAACCTTCAATATGTAGCAAGGTCAAGGTCAGCCTAGGCTGTGAGTCCTTGTTTCAACTCTCTCTGCCACCAAAAAAGGCATTGGAGGGGAACTCTAGCCACTACTAGGTTGAAAAGAGACATGGGCAGGGAAACACATTATCCTTGGAGACTTCAGTGCCCCATCCGCTTTCAGCAATTGCTATAGTTACAAGACAAAAAAATGTTTTGGCTCTTCTGGGGCCTTCGTTTATTTACTTTGTCCTATGTACATTTTATTAAGTGTTCTCGTGTGCATTCTTGTGGCTGAGATAAGCACCAAGTCCAGGCACAACTTAGGGGGGAAGAGTTTCTTATAGCTCACAGGTTACCGTCCCACAACAAGAGAAGCCCAGGCAGGAACTCAAGGCAGGAACTGTGAAAGAATGCTGTTTACTGCTTGCACTCTGGTTCATGGTCAACGCTCTGTCTAATACATCTCAGGACCATCTGATCAAGGAAGTGTTCCACAGTGGACAATGGACAATGTGGCTCACACCTTTAATCCCAGCACTGGGGAGGCAGATCTCTGAGTTTGAGACCAGCCTGGTCTACAGAGCAAGTTTCAGGACAACCAGGGCTACAGAGAAAGCCTGTCTTGAACTCCCCCACCAAAAAGAAAGAAAGAAAGAAAGAAAGAAAGAAAGAAAGAAAGAAAGAAAGAAAGAAAGAAAGGAAGGAAGGAAGGAAGAAAGAAAGGAAGGAAAGAAGACACAGGCACACACACACACACACACACACACACACACACCACAGACAATTTTTTAGGAGGAGGTTCCTTCTTCCCAGGTCTGTCAGTTCACAACCAAGATAGTCATCACACTTACTCTTTTATTTCTGCATAAAACTCCACTGCAGCTCTAATTGGGATTATTTTTGTCTGGGGGTTACAGATCTGTAGATCATCTTGTGGAAAAGTGACCTCAATATATGGTCTTTTGGTCTGCAGACATGGCTTTCTATTTACTTAGGTTTTCTTTTACTTTTAGAAGTATTTTGTTTTTTACGTGTTTAAGACTTTGCATATGTTCTCATTAGAAGTATTTGGTCCTCCTCCCCTTCCATCTGACCCTAGTCTATCAGGTCTCATCAGGACTGGCTTCTTTGTCTTCCTCTGTGGACTGGTAAGGCTGCTCCCCCCTCAGGGCGAGGTGATGGGGCATAGGAGAAGAAGAGGGAGGGAGGGTGGGATTGGGAGCAGATACGGAAGGGGGGGCTACAGCTGGGATACAAAGTGAATAATCTGTAATTAACTAAAAAAAGATTTATGAAACACCACAGGAAAAAAAAGAAGTATTTGGTTATTTACATGTTTAGGTCTTACATTTATTTTCTTGTTGGAAGTATTTTCTTATTTAGGTCTTACAACATTTCCTTGTTTTTCCAAAGCATTTCACATTTTTAAATAACATTTTAAGTGTTAAAAAAATACCTTTAATTTAGCTTATATCCTTGCAGTATATTTTTGATGGGTATAGAATTTTGAGCCATTAACTTCCTATTTTTGTTCTGTGTATGTGTTCTTGTGTGTACGTGAACATATGTGTTGGTGCGAATGTTCTGTGTGTAAACGCATGTGGAATCCAGAAGTCAGTGTTGGGTATATTCCGCTATCACTCTCCATGTATTTTTGTTTTGTTTTGTGTTCACCATTTTGTGAGACAAGGGTCTGTCACTGAACCTGGAACTCATCAACTTGCTAGACTAACTGATCTGTAAATTCTAGGAATCCTATCCGTGTCCCCTTAGCACTGGGGTTATAGGCACGTGTCCATCATACCTGGCTTTTTAATGTGCATTCAGAGGGTCTGAACTCAGGTTTTCATGCTTGACAAGTGCCTTATTGTCTGAGCCATTTCCACAGCTACCTGAACTAATGCTTTTTTTTTTTTTTACTGTTATTGTTCAGCAGTCTGAAGATGTTGCTTCATGGACCTGGGAGATGGTTCCGTCATAAAGCCTTTGATACACAGCACGAGGACCCAAGTGTGATCCCCAGAACCCATGTTAAACAGCTTTGTGTGGTGACACAGGCTTTTAACCTCAACACAGGAGGTGGGGGTAGGTGGATTCCTGTTTAAAAAAAAAAAAAAGTGGATAGCTCTTGAGGAACAGCTGAGAGATTACCTCCTTATTGGCAACTAGGAAGGAGAGAGAGAGAGAGGTGGGCTTTTAAAACCTCGAAGCCCACCCTCAGTGATTTGCTTCCTTCAGTAAGTACACATCTCTTGGTCCTTTCCTAATAGTTTCACCAACTTCGGACCAAGCAATCAAATATATGAGCCTCTGGGGGCCATTCACATCCAAACCAACCACGGATGACAATCTCTATGCGCATCATTGTCTCTTTGTGTGCAGTTTATCATTTATTTGGCACCTTTTAACATCTTTATACCTGTTTTGTTGAAAAGCAAGTGGGATTTTCTTTATAGTTACTGGTCTTACATTTGGTGACTACCTATAAATAGAGCTTTCCAAACAAGAGCATTTTTTTTTCACACAGTTATTAAAAAAATTCTATGCTTTGACTTCCTTCTCCTCTCTCTATAACTTCAAATGCCTGTATGCATGTTATACCTTCTGGCATTGTGTCATAAACATTGGAAGTATTGTTTTTCTTTCTTTGTTTCTTTCCTTTTCAATCTTTGCTCCTTTTCTCTGTGCTGTTTTCATATTGATTTTGTTTGATTTTTGAGACAGGGTTTCTCTGTGTAGCCTTGGCTGTCCTGGACTTGCTCTGTAGACCAGGCTGGCCCCAAACTCACAGAGATCCACCCGCCTCTGCCTCCTGAGTGTTGGGATTACAGGTGTGTGCCACCACGCCCGGCTCATATTAGATAATTTTTATTGGTTGATATTGGAGCTTCCTGAATAGTTCTCTCTGTTTAGAATTACATGTTTATTAATTGGCGTGGGGGAGTGTGGCATGTGTGTGCATGTCAGAGCATGAGCACGGAGGTCAGAAGCTAACCTGTGGGAGCTGCTTCTCTCCTTTCACACGCGGGACCTGGACACCCATCTCAGGTCACTGGGTTTGGTGGTACCCCCTTTGCCTGCTGGGATACCTCGCAGGCCCCTGACTCTGTCCTCTGTCATCTCAATTCTACCATTTAGCTCAGCTGGAAGTCTTTAAGTTTCCATTAATGTAGTGGCCACTCTGGACTTTGCCTCTGGTTCCTTTTATGGCATCTATTTTTCTATCTTCTCATTCAGAGTTAGAACACTTATTCTCTCATGAATTCCAGGCCATTCTGAGTTACACAGTAAGACACTGTCCCAAATAAAATAAAATAAAATGAATTGAGAAATATTTGATCTACTCCCGTTTTCTGAATGAGTTTTTGTGAAGCTGTTACTAAGCTGTTGAACCAGAACCTCATGCTTGCTGGGCCAGTACCTTCTTCACTGGCCTACATCTCCAGCCGTGTTGAAATATTTTTAATTACAAGTTTCATCCCTCTAAAAGTCTCTTTAAGCCATTTTACTATGATTTCATCCATTTGGTAATTTATGCCTTTCAAGAACTTTTTCTCATTCCATTTAAGTTGCTGTATTTATTGTTTCTGTATATAAGATTTTTAGTAATGTTCCCACCTTGATTTCCCATATCGGTAATTTATGTTTTATCCTTTTAATTTTAAAGTGTTGAATTAGCCACAACAGGCTTTTAGGAATGTTAAAAAAAAAAAAAAA
>NW_026585504.1:10700286-10739667 GCF_907164565.1 Psammomys obesus
CCCTCCCACCCTCCTCTCCTTCTTGCCCCTTTCCAAGTCTACTGATAAGGGAGAACCTCCTCCCCTTCCATCTGATACTAGTTTATCAGGTGTCTTGAGGACTGGCTGCAGCCACTTTCCTAAAGACAAGTCAAACTCAGCGCTCGACTGGGTGTCCAGCGTGAGTTTCAGAAGCAGCTGGGGGCAGTTTTGAATCACGGTCTTGCTTCCTGTCCACGCAGACACCTGTTGCATGTTCCGCACACTCTTGTCCCCTGAGAGATGGCTAACATTTTTATCGTGGGAGCTAGCCCCAGTGCGTACCATGCAGGAACTGTGTCAGGAACAGAAACAACCCATGGTTCTATTCCTTTCACACACACCCCCAGTGTACTTTGTGTAACTGGTCTGAAAAGCAGTGGTTTTGTCTGGCAGACCTAGTAAGAGAAACTCGAAGCACAAAGCTGTGTACAAATCAGTGAAAAGCAAGATGCAGCTTCTTTGCACTATTATAGGAACATCTTCCTTAGCTCTGCTTACAAACTCTTCAGTGCTAATCTGGGAATGTTTTATTCATAGATTCTTTGCCTTTCACTTGGTGATTTAAGACAGGTCTCTGTAGCGTAGCCTTAAAAAAAAAAGTTATGTCCTTCGTCTGGTTTTCCATGTTCTCATCTGCAAATGAGCAAGGCAGTGTGTTTTTCTGATAGGGTTTGGGGAGGGGGCACTCATTTTGTAAGTTATAATGTCCTCCAAAGTTTGCTAATTACTGTTTTTAGTTTGTAGTGTGAACTGGATAAATTATTAATTTAACCAATTCTTCTAAAATGTACACTACTTTTATTGCTCTTTCATATGTATCTACGGAAACGATTACAACTTTACTTTTAATATTGAGGGTAAAGAAAAGAAGTGTCAGGTTTTAGACCATAACCATATCATGTGCTGGCTTCAATGACGTAATTGCACTAACTATAAGGCCCCGCCCCCTCCCCCAGACTACGCTAATGGCCTGAGCAGCCCTTTCCAGCCCCTCAAGATGCAGGTGGCCAAACTGCCCTAGGGGGGGGGGGAGGGGGAGGCACAAGACCAGGCCACAACATCCCACCAATCCCTGAGCTTGCTCCAAGATCAGGCCACAGAATCCTACCAATCCCAAGCCACTGGAGAGCTCTGTCCCCTGAGAAACCCCATATAAAGCCTACCTCCTACTCAGGTATTTGCTGCTTCTCTCCTAAGGAGAGGCAGCCGCTCTCTCGCTCTCTCGTGTCTTTCTCAATAAATCTCTGGTGTGAGGTGTATTTTGCAATGTGACTTTGTCAGATTCCTTGACTGCTGACTGCCAGAAAACCTTTCCCCTCGGAGCTGTAACACTTATACTAACTGTGAGCCTTTACCTGACTTCCTGTGACCTTAGGAACTTAATGTTTACAAATGACATTGCTAAAATTTCCTCTCTGGGGTGTATGTGAACATCCATCCCCACCTCCTCTCCCTCCTCCTTCTTCTCTTCCTCCTCAAGTTCTAAGGCCAAACCAAAGTCCCATTCCATTGCCGCTCACCTTGGGGAACTGACAAGTTTGTTGGGCTTGCTTACAGACCGTGGGTGAGGCGCTAGAGACGGTAGCATGGGTGATCTCAAAGCAGCTGCATTGGAAGGTCATCTGTATGATGGCTTCCCCACTGCTGCCTGTATGGAGCCCTTCCTCCGCCCGTGTTCTCTAGCATGATTTGCATGGCCAAGTTTCCTTCAGGTTCTCTGCTAAGGAATGTTTCCCACAAAACATTTTAAGCTGTGGTTAGTTCCCCAGGTCAGTCCACAATACCCTATTTAGTGGGCAGAGGAGTGGAGAACCCACAATTTATCTAGTTTTGGGAACCAAACCACCACCTATTTGCACTGTTTCTGTTGGAAAGGAAAGGTTATCCCAACCCTCTCGATACCGATAGAAATAACGTTCCGGAGCCTATCAGCTCACCAGTCAGGAGCTGCCGGTATTCAGAACTAGAGCTTGGAGTCACCTTGCCCTTCTATGACACCACCCCATTCCCACACATAGGGTTCCCTGTGAGCCAGTTTCATTGGCTGCTTCCCCGGGGGTGACAAGAACACTCAGAAAGCATCATCTCCCTGGACAGAATTCTTGGTTTGAGATTTTCTGCAAAGTGTGAGAATCCTGGTTTGCTTCAACCCCTTCCCCCAATTGCTAGTGTGGGAGATAACAAGGAAGAGGGGACTCCATATGCCACCCCAGATGGCCTCAAGGCTCCCATTAACCCCTCTCTGTGTACCTGATGTTTTCAATCGCTTCTGCAATTTCATCTACCCTCTGGAGAAGCATAATGTGGCTTTGGCTTCAGTAGTCAAAGCCAAACATCAAAGGGTTTGTTATGGTCAGCCCCCAGCTCAGTGGGTGAAGTCCAGGAGTGGCAGGACTCTGCAAAGTAGCTCCTTGTGTTTTCCTAATGCTATTGTCAACTCCTCTTAGAGGTTTGAGAAATACGACTTTGAGACATGCCTATTTTTCTGTTTTTTAGGCAGGCTTTCCTTACCCCTACCTAGTCCCTGCTTTGGGGACTAAAACTCTTCTGTCACGTGCTTTATGGGAGCACCTTTCATATATCCAGAGACAAATCCGCACTCCAGAGCGTGGAGTGGGATAGCAAATTAACTGCTGCTCCAGCTTTGGGGGAGATCCAGGTGGCCCAGGCATCTGAGCAGAGTTATTCCAGAGTAACAGAAGCAAAAAAAATGCCTGGTGCCTCAGAGGAATCAGGACTTGCCACACCCAGAGACGTTCTTTAAACATCTGGACCGCTGCTTTCACAGCCCAGCGTCATTTCCTGTTATAATGAACCTCGGGGATTTTTGAGCTTTAAATTCTTCCCTTCTTTCCCCCAAGAAAAACACATACATATGGATGGTCCAGTCATTTGAGGGAGGTTCTAAAGGGATTGAAATTAACTGTTGGTTGAAAGTGACCGCCCAGGTTTGGGGAGTTGCTGAACAGGCCAGGAGTGAGGGCATGGGTGTGTGCCCTGTGGGTTATCATCCTTGCCTGTCATGGCACATTTGTTACAATCAGTGAACACGTACCAGTGCACAGTTAGTAAATCCTCAGTTCTCTTCCTTGCCACTTACCCAATTATCCTTTCATGTTCCCCTCCCATCACAGGATATCTACCATATTATATACTGCATTTAGTCAGTATGGCCTTTGTAAGCATACCCAGAGATTTTCTCAGCGTTGTCTTGTATTTAATGGCTATGGTAGCACAGAGGGTGGTCAGGTGTTTTATGGAATGCCTCTTAATTAGAATTCTTTCGTGGTTTTGGTAATGATTAGCCTGGATGGGTTTGGGGGGAGGAATGCTCAGAGCTGGTTCCATGCTGGTGGCATCACATTGCCTAATGGCTTCGTGATTTGGGGCAAGGTGGTTGATAGATCACGTATGTGATGCTCACACGGTGGTGAATTTGCTGCTTGCACAAGAAGATGAGCTGTGTGACCTTGGATTCCGTTAGTTCAAGGCGGTAACAACACATTGCTTTCTAAATGTCCCAAAAATGAACACCAGGAAGAGAAGAAAGGGTAGGGTCAAAGAGAAAGAGAAAGGAGGCAGAGATGGGAGGGAGGCAAAGAAGGATGGAGATAAAGATGCCAGCACATAGTTTGGGGAGAGAAGACACTGAAGTATGCCAGGGAAGCGAGTGAGGAATAAAGATTTTGAAAATCAGAGCATGACCTATTCTTTCTGTTTGTTTTTAGGCTGTTTTAGAATATTATTTTTGATGATTTTGTCAAGAAAAGTCCTTAGAGGTTGATTGGCTTGTACCTTCAAAGCAGGAAATCAGGATTGTCTGTATTCTGGATAGTATCAGCTCAGACAGGCCTGAAGTGTGTCTCTGATCCGGAGTGTCTGGCTGAGGCCTGAGGCGGTCACGGAAGCCGCTTCCATTACTCACATTGTTGTGACTGGCAGATGGGCTGGAACACTTACACTTACATGTGGTATTCACATCACTGTGGACTTGACCTCTGCCTTCAGCCGGGAGGATCAGGATAAAGGTGTTCAAGTGACAGAGGAAGGGGCTTGGGGTGTGAGAAGCCTGCTGGGACGATTGTTTCACCAGCAAGTGTACATAGATTCTCCTTTTCTTTTCATCTTGATAAGTAAAAAATTGTCAAAGAACAAATGAAGTCATGGTGTGCGGTTGACTGTAGCCAGAACCACTTTGGGTTTTGTCACTGTTCCGCGATCTAGGACTGTCTGGAGAGTGAAGGGCTCTAACTGTGGAATGGTACAATATTAAGATAAGACCTTAGCACATGTCGTAGGAGACCTTGGGCACTCTTTGTTCCTTGGTAGCGCAGACTTCTTGATCCTTCTCTGTGTATAAACACAGAGTATAAACTCAGTGGGTTCAACTGTAACTTTTCTGTTAGAGGAAAGGAAAAAAGGAGACACAGCATGTAACTTGTGGCACGGGATCAGCCTCACTTGCCTGTACCTTAAGCAAGTATTTAATTGCTGCATAGGCTGGGAAACTCTTACGTGAAATACAAGCCCTCTGACTTTGTTTTTCTAACACCAGCCCTATTTGGAAAGGCTTTGCACTTAGGAGAGGAAGCAGAGAGGCTATCTTGCCATTAGACAGGCCAGACTTGCAGGAGTGGGCTCTGGCTAAAGGAATGTGGACATCTGCAGACATCTTGCACAGAGGCCAGTTCCTGCAATGATGTGGTCAGACGTGGTACAGCCCAGCTGTTTGCTCTACTGAGAGAGGCCTTAGTTAGCCCACACAGCCTCCAAGTGCTGTGTCTGAACTGGCTCCAACAGCAAGCCTGCTGAGGCTCAGCATCCCCCAGGGTGATGGAGTTGGGTAGGAGAAGTTACAGATGAAGACCTATTTAAAAAAAAAGAAAGTATCACAATGATGATGTAGAATATATGCCCATTCCCCTCTTACTACATGGACCATTAGAATACAGGTACAAACCAATGTATTCCTTACCTTTAGTCTATCAATAGACATACTATGATTTTTATTATCCGTGTCACTACAAGTACTACTGAATGAAATAACGTCTTCCTCTCTAACTCTATCTGTGCCCTAGTTTATTGGTTAAGAGAAGAGACTCAAAGTAGGCTCCCTGAATTCGAATTCACCCAAGACGTATTTCTAAAGCATGGGACTTTGTTTTAACCTTCCCGAGGCCCTAATTTCCTGAGTAGAAGGTAGTAACAGTAGAACTCACCTCAAAGAGTTGCTATGAAAATCAAACATCAGAACGGAATCCTAGAATTTAGGGGAACATTCTATTCCCTCTGAATATTAATTCTTCTTAGTTTGCCAAGGGCTGCTGGTGGCTGCACGGAACGAGAGGATGAGAAAAAGAAAGTCATGTGTGTGCTGTATTCTCACTTACACAAGAGTAACTCCATTAAAAAATTATCTTCTTTGTAAAGGCCGTTTGTGCTGAAACCTTAGAGTAATATCCTTCATAATGAAAACAACCTCATGCGTCTCCTTACACTTTATATCTTATTGCCTTCCAACTAAAACAAGACATTCATTTGTTTCTAGATTAGAGCCTCTTTTTTTTGTCTGTATTCAAGTAGAACAAATTCCAGCTTGTTTAATAAATTTCTGTTAGTTCACAATTCTCAGAGCTGAAACCCCAGGAAGGAAATTGTATATCTCTAACACCTTCTGTGGAGCCATACAACGGAGTAAGATTAAAAACTATCATTGGATGGTGTTGGTTGAAACAACAGATAATTTAAAAGTTTGTGGCTGGCAGTGATAGTGCCTTTAATCCTGGCGGTTGGGAGGCAAAGGCCAGCAGATCTCTCAGTTAAGGCCAGCTTAGTCTCCAGAGACATTTCCAGGCCAGCCAGGGCTATACAGAGAACCCCTGTCTTGAAAAACAAAACAAAACCAAAAGCTAAAATCACAAAATTTTAAAAAAAAATCATAATGTGAATTAAGCCAATCGCGGTCTAAAATTCTGTAGATTTAAAAAGAGATATAATAAAATGGTGTGGTGTTCTGATGAAGGGCTTAGAGAAGGAAGCAGGATTTTTTTTTTGTTTGTTTGTTTGTTTCCTTCTAGTGAGAGTGTTCTCTCAAGAGGCGAAAGCATTCAGATTTAAAAAATAACCATGCCTTAGCCTAAAAATGAGGATCAGAGGATGAGCTAAATATTTAAGCCTTAACGCATGAGCAGTAGTGTGAGGGCAGGAAGTGACGAATCGAACCACCTTCCTGCTGCTCCCCCAGAGCCCATTTCTGTTTTCAGTTCTCATACTTGCCTCTGCAGTGGCATCTTCTACACCTGTGCCATTACTCCTGGACTTACCAGCCGTTCGTTTTTACAGTGAAATGTAAGAGCTTAGCTCATTGACAGATGCGCACCTTGTCTCACTCTGCTTCATGTTTTTTCTTTGGGTGGTTTTTTTTTGGGGGGGAGGGGCACGGGGATCGTGAGTGTCTCACTTTATGTCTGGCTTGGAACTTACTGTGTAGACCAGGCTGGCCTCAGGAGCATAACTTTTACCAGTTGTTTTTTTTTATACACTAGGTAATATTCTTAGCACCTGTGGCTCTTGGATCAGTTGTCTTATTGATTTCCAACCTCCGTTTTTTTTTTTTTTTTCTAGTTTGTTTCTGAATTCATGCTGACTGACGATGCCATTATTTATTTACTAACAAATTTAATGTGTGTGAGTGCTTTGGTGGTGTGTGTGTCTGTGTGCATGTGTGTAAAGGCTAGAGGAGTCTGCTCTGCTCTCTCATGCTCTCCTTCAGTCTGTTGAGATGGGATCTCACACTGACTGAATGCGGAGCGAGGCTGGTGGCTGGCAAGCCCCTTGATCTCCTGTCTGTGCCTGCCATAGTCTTGGGGTCACGGGCACGTGTGTAGTTACGCCCAGCTTTTTGTGTAGAGGTGAGCTCAGTTCCTCATCCTTGTGCACCGAGAGCTCTTCTCTCTAGCTCTATGCTGTGACTTTTACAAAAGTGAAGGCTTAGAACACAAACTACTCTTTTTGTAATTGTGGTAAATCCTGCAGTCCCCCATGATTTTGTTGATAGAATGATTCTAAATATAGAAAAACGATAACGCTCCTAGTGTTATAACTTTTCAATACCTTGGGGGGAAAAATCTGTTGAATATCTCGCTTTGGAAGACAGAAATGGCCAACCCTGGACCTTTGCCATTAGCTATTTCACCCTGTTATATGTGATGTCATTCCATAAATGCACTCATTTATGCGAGACAGCTCTGGGGTTTTCTTGAAAAAACATAGTGCCTTTGACCACTGGACACCCTGCAAAGGCCCATGGGGACTTGTGAAGAAATCCCAGGATTTGCTTTGGAGGCTGGACTGGATCCGAGAGATGTTGTGATAGGGCTGTTGGTGGAGAAGGGTTGAGGTGATTGACTATGGCTGGATCATCATTCTACACTGTTGAAGATTTGAGGGCCCTCCTCCCCACATTCCTGCAGCCTACCTTCCTACACACTTCTCTCCAAGCTTTTGCTTGCAGACTGAAGCTTGGGACACAATTTTGTCATATGAGGGACGAAATGACAAGATCCATGGAGTTAGATTATTTGTACTAAAACTTTAATTGTGTGAGTGTTTTGCCTACATAGACGTATGTGCACCATGCGCATGGCTGATTCTCGTGGAAGCCAGGGGAGGGTGTCTGACACCCCCCTCACCGGGAGTGGAATTTCAGATGGTTTATGAGCTACCATGTTGGTTGCTGAGAATTGAGCCCAGGTCCTCTGGGAGAGCAGCAAGTCCTCAATTGCCGAGCCATCCCTCCTAGCTCACAGATAAAAGTCAGTTCACTTTTGCCTCTTCCTGGGGAAGCCGGGTGGCTGAGATGAGCCCATCTCGATGATGATGGTGCTTCCTTCTTTCATTCTCCTTCTTGCAGGCAAAGCTTGAATGTTCATCATTTTAAGCACCCGAATGCACAGACACACACATGCACGTGGGCACGCATCCTCACACACACACTGGAGAGAAAGCACACATCGTGTCATCACTGTGTGTGCCGTGAAAATGAAGGCCAGAGGGGCCATGAAAACATGTCTCTAGACCCTCATGTTCCATGCTGCTGAGTAGGAAGCCCAGGGCTCTCTGCTGCCAGCCCAGTTCTCCCCTCTGACCCTAAAACTGTGTGCAGTAGGTGGTTCCAGAATTTCTAGAATTACAGGAAAGGTGAAGGACGGGGACAGATTTTACCTGAGTCCCCTGCCTGCAGGAGGTGCAAGAGAGGGAAAGTGCAAGCAGGAGGCCTTCGCATCTAGAGGTAGGATGCGTCCCAGATGAGAAATATGTGTAAGCCGTGCTACAGTTGTGTTGAAAATTTATCCTTGAGGGACTGTGGTATTTATACTAGAAAGCCTTGGAATGTCTTCTGTTTTATGAAATTGACTGTAAAACACGTGATTTTTTAAAAAAATTTTTTAAAAAAATAATACTTTCTAACCCTCGAGATTTTCATAGTATGCGTTTCGACCACATCTACCTCCAGCCCCTCCCAGATTTCCCCCGAAATATCTCTGCCCCAACTTCATTAATTTCCTCTTCTTCCTCTTTAGTTAATAGCCTACCAAGTCCTACTGCTGGGCATGAATGTGGGGCTCTGACTTGGTCCCCCAGCAGCCAGATGGGCGGCGTAATGATCCCTCGCCGAACCGTTCTGGAATTGTGACTGGCTTGGTGTTGTGTGGGTTCAGTGAGTTCATGAATGCAGCAGGCACGCCATGTGCAGAAGACAGTATCTCACAGCTCTGCTTCCCATCTTCTGGCCCTCACTGTCTTTCTACCCCCTCTCTCATGATGTTCCCCGAGCCTTGCGTCAGGAGTGTAGATGTCCCATTCAGGTTTGAGCACTCAGCACACAAACTTGCTGGCTAGAGCCAGTGTGTAGTTCAGAGGACACGTACGCACGCTGAAGAGCTAGCTTCTTTTCAGTCTGTGTTCCTTCTTGCCTTTCAGATACAGGAGTGGCCACCCCTTCACCCAGTTCTCCCCGGGGAACTGTTTAAAGATTGGCCCTCTGGATTCTGAATGGAGGCTTTGCTCCAAGGCACGTGACAGGCTGTCTGTAAACAGTAAATGCAGATAAAACTGCTTCTATTTACCAGCAATTTCTGGTATTGACTGTTCCCAGGTTTTTGCTAAAGAAATATTTATATGATTTGGCCCTTATTATTATTATTATTATTTTTCTGACTGATGGTAGAATTTGGATTCCTGTGATTTTTGTGAGAGGAGGAATGTGGTGATATTTTAGAAGTGAGCTGGGCCAGAGAGGGGGAAATGTGTAATTTCTGAGAGCAGTGGGCAGTTAAGACTTTGCATGGAACAGATTTTAATATGACCTTTTTTAATCCACATTGGTAAGAAGTTGGCTTAAATTGAACCTGTACACATAGCTCCTTGGGTTTTTGCATCTGTGCATCAAGATGGCAGGCACCCTCTCTCAGTTTTCATTTTCTGGTGTTCTGTGTACACGCTGGTGCTAAGGGATTCCTAGCACATTCTTTTGTTGAATGTTCCAAATGCCCTAAACTACTCAACTTGGTCAGGCCCCCATTTTCACTGTTCTCTGTTTGTTGGAATTTGCTCTGCTCAATAACTTGGAGGTTCTTTCTCATTTAGTTATATCTTGTTTTTCAAAGGATGGAATTCTGTGTTTTTGTTTCAGACCCAATGTCTGTGGATCGCGTTATAATGCGTACTGTTGTCCTGGATGGAAAACCCTACCTGGTGGAAATCAGTGTATCGTTCGTAAGTACATAGATAACTTGCCATTTACACGTTACTGTGGCGTTAGTTGCATGGTGATACTTGCTACTGAATAGTGTTAATGTGTTTCTAGCTCAGCCTTCTGGCCTTAAGAGTTTCCTATTTTTTCCTGAATCTCATTTGGGAAACACAATAACTTTCCAAAGCACTGCCCATCTTTAATCAGTGATTTCCTTTAGGACATTCTAAAATCTACAGAATGGAGCCGTGGGGACGCTTTGATTAATGTTGTGTGCTGTTTGCACATGCTGCTCCTGGCTGCTTAGACTGGTGTAATCATGCTAATGGGGTTTTGAACAAAAGCTTCTCATTGCCGACTTCCTCAATGTAATTTCTCCCTGTTTGGCTGTAATATGCCTTGGCCTCCCCAAACCACGTACATTAAAGTCGAGGGCAAATCAGGTTTAACTCTTAGACAAAGAGGAAAGGCAAAGACTTATTTAAATGATCAAAGTCACTGGTGTGGGAGGACACACCACAATCCCAGAACTACAGACACTGAGACAGGAGGATCAAGAGCTTGAGGTCAGCTTGGGCTTAGTAAGACAATGTCTTAAAAAGAAAAAAAAAAAGTCAGGCATGGTGGTATACACTTTAATCCTAGAAGTTGGGAGGCATAGAAGGTTGGTGCTCCGTAAGTTTGAGGTTAGCCTGGTCTATATAGTGAGTTCCAGGCCAACCAAACACACCCACACACACACACCCACACACACACACCCACACACACACACACACACACACACACACACACCACACCACACCACATCAAAAATAAACACAAAAATTTACTAAGGGGATGGGAGTAGGATTTGGAGTTTTCTAAAGAAGCTTGACAGTGGACTCCTTTCCTCCTAGTTCTTTGGAATTTTCTTCGGAATATTATTATTATTATTTATTACAGTTTGCTCACTTTGTATCCCAGCTGTGGTCACTCCCTCGTCCCCTCCCACCTCGTCGCCTTCCCACCCTCTTCTCCCATGCCCGTTCCTCAGTCCACTGATAGGGGAGGTCCTCTTCCCCTTCTGACTCTAGTCAATCAGGTCTCATCAGGACTGGCTGCATTGTCTTCTTCTGTGGCCTGGTGAGGCAGCACCCCCCAGGGGGAGGTGATCAAAGAGCCTGCCACTGAGTTCATGCCAGAGACAGCCCCTGTTCCCCTTCTGCGAAATATTTTTACTAGGCATCAAAACAATGTTGCTGTGATTCTGTGAGCTCATCTGACAAGAGTTCGTCACATCTAGAAAACCTTTTCCCAAGTTTTAGTGCACATTTTCCCCTGTATGTTATTTTAGCCATTTCCATCACGTTTGCCTCTTCCAAGGCTCTTGAGGCAAAAGAGCATACAGTACCAAGAAGTCTAGCAAGTGGTGACCGAATCCTAGTTTGCTGATAACTATAAGTCATCTGCCATTTAATTTGCTCTTCAGGACACTAGCAGAGCATTTGGCTCTGGGTGACGCTGACAATGTGAAGACCTCTCTGTCTGTACAGTCAGCTCTAAGTGGTGGATTCCAGGTTCCACCCCTCGGGCTGTCAGTGTAATTCAGAACAGAGTGACAATTAGATGTTTACAATGAAATCATCTGCCAAAAAAATGTTATAAGTTTTCCATTATTAGATTATAAATTAATATAAAAACAGAGTTCTTGTAAGAGTATAAATGTTTATATTTTTGAGCTATTGGGTCCTCTTGAGTAAGAGAAAGGCAGAGAGCTACCAATATAAATACGGGAGTTGCTGATTTCAAACTAGAGTTTCTGTACTCCAGTAGACTTGCTTTATAGGAGAATACGCGGGGGACAGTGACCCAAGCCCCTCTTCTGAGCACCGAGCCCCCAGTGCCTAGCTGTACGCTGACAGACCTCTGATTTGATTTGCAGCCATTTGCCGGCATTCCTGTGGGGATGGATTCTGCTCGAGGCCAAATATGTGCACTTGCCCGTCCGGTCAGATATCGCCTTCCTGTGGCTCCAGATCCAGTGAGTCTAACATGTCATTATAGACGATATTATTTTATGTGGTTATGCTCCATTTTCCCCTAAAGTTGCTCTTAGGTTTCTTTCTTTGCCTGCGATACATTCCCCCCCTCCCCCCCAATAGAACATCTGCCTTCCCTCCTTTGCCCAGAATTCTTGGAAAGACATTCCTGGACGTAGGCCCCTCCTCCCCTTGCCGACTCTCTATAGGAAAACTGCCTATGGGATGCAGTTGCTAGGAAGAGCATAAAGATGATGGCCTTCTGTCAGCACAGACACGTCACCTCTGTCTCTCTAATGGAAACACTGGGGCAGGTGTTCATGGAAATGATCATATAATGAGCATTTTTGGCTCCAGAAAAACTAGCCATTTTTATTTGTGCTACTGAAATGTAAAGCTGATCTGATGAAAAATTTCTCTGAAACACAAGACACTTGCCTTTCCGTGAGGAAAATGCAAGACTCGGTGACATACAGACATGATGTAAGACATGGTGTTTATTCTGTCTGGCCACATAAGCATCCACAGAGCATGCCAGAGAGCCATTGCCTTCTGGTTTTACTGTTTCCTTTATCTTTCAGTGTGGTTCCCAAAATACTGAAATAGAGAAATGTGGGGGCTGGGAGGCCAGACTTTATCAGTTGTTTAAAAGGTTAATGTTCGTGTCTGTATAAATAGCCTGCAATATCCTAACTATCGCCAAGGCAAAACAAATGTGTATTCGCATCTCATTTCCAGTTTCTGGGGAGAGGAGGTGCGCTCCCCTCACTGCTGTTCCACATTTCACGGGATTGTCAGTGTGTGCAGTGAGTGAGTGTGTTCTTTTTTGTGTGCTGCAAATAGAGACTATACTGTGTCAAGATTCCCCATCTACCGAGAGGCCTCACGTGGAGTTGAGTTTGTAATAAGCCTAGTAGCGGGCTCAGATGAATTGTGTGGTACAGCAGATCTTCATGCTCCCTCATCCTCCTGGGCATTCACAGGGAGCACATGAACTCGGCCTGAAAACGGGTCCACGTTTTTCTGTCCGGGGATGGTCCAGAGCAGAGGAAGTAGGAAGGGCTATGGGGTCAGTGGACACAGAAGCAACTTTCAACCAGTGACAGATGGTAGGCTGTTGGACCAGCTCTCTGGCTTCTATGTCCCCAGTTTAGACAGCTGTGGGATTTGTTCTGCTCTGTCTGCTAAAACTCCTAACCAGGACTCAGCCTGAGCCCATGGGTCGCTTCCTGGAATCACTCCCAAGAAAATTACCTTTGCTGAAATTGTTGTCTAGGAGTCTGCTTCTGGTGGAATCCAAGTAAAGATGGCCTGATATCAAATAAAGCTGATTGTAGATGAGGATAGAAATCCCCCCCTGGCCTGGGACTCTCACTCCACACAGAACATGGCATTTTCTTACTTGATCTCAGCTTGTTTCTGCATGTGCGAGCCCACCCTACCCATCAAGGGCTCTCTCGAGCTGGAGGAACAGAGAGACTGTGAGGTCAACTTGCCATTTCAGGAGCATACAGGGAGTCTCCACCAAAAGACCCCAGACTGCCACCAAAGAGAAACAACCTCACTACTGGAAAGAGCACAGGCATCAAAATAGGAATAAAACCATTCCCTTAGGCTGGCCTCCTATCTCATTATCACTTTACGGGAAGAAGATCACAACCCAGTGTCCAGACAGGAAGTTAATCCAATGAGAATGTGAGTACTCAAGACTTCTCTGTGAGTAAACATCGTGAAATGTGGAAAGGATTTGAACGAGACCAGAGGTGACAACTGAATGGTCCCGGCATGCTTCAAACTAGCCGTGAGGTTGGAGGAAGTATGGCAGGAGGATCCTAGGCCAGACCTATGTTAGAGATCTGAGTCTGAGCCTTGTAGGTGGTGCTTTCTGGAAAGTTTGGATCTCTGTGCTGTCTGGGCACTGGGCAAAGCCCCAGAGCCGTGTGTAGATCAGAGTAGTACCTGGGAGAGACTATTCCTTCATCAAGGTATAATGGAGTCTTAAAAAATTATTGGCTTGGACTCTCTTAGAGTTAATATTGACTTGAACTTGGAAAAAAAACTTGAAGATGGAAATATTTAAAAAATTAAGTGTAGCTGAGGGTGGTCAGACTTTCCTTCTGGTTTTTTTTTTTTTTTTTTTTTTTTTTTTTTTTTTTTGGAACTGTGTTTATGGAATAGTTGTGCTGTGCTACAGACGGCGTGGTCATCCAGTAATAGTCATCGGTGTGTGTAGATCATTTGATAACTCCTTCTAATGGGATTACATCAGTCAGTGAGATGCTTTCATACAATTACCTGTTGCACACTACAGGGGTCAGTTTCCAGGGTATCTAACCCTTGGGCATTGCGATAGGACTCTGTCATGTACAAATATATTCAGTTGTATTCTTAGCTACCATGGGGCACATGCAGCCCACAGGCTGAAGGTTGGACAGATCTGGTTTCTGTCACGTCATCACTCTGTCCTATGAAAAAAAAAATTTTACTTCTTTTGTGGCAGGGTGATGGAGGGCTGGCGGGTTGTGGATCTCTGAGCTCTTATTGTTCTCATGTGATTGAGAAGAGGGCAGAGGAAGCTGTTTTTGCAGGGGGTGTTTGACTTGGTGTCATGTGAAACCAAAATGGGAAAACATCTTTCTACAAGTCTCAAACTACAGCCAGCAAGTCTCATGGGACCAGAAAGATTCAACTTCCCGTAGACCTAGCACAACTTTTGCCACTGGCCACTTAGATACAGGAGCAAAAGAAAGATTAGCTAGACAAAGTCAGAGCTGCGGTTTTTTGTTTATTTTTCTTTCTGGATTATAATTCCAGCTCTGTTTAGGGACATACTTAAGTTTCTGATGCTAAGGTTGGATCCTGAGCAATTTTACTTCGTATGAAATCCTATCATGGTTACTGAATATGTTTACAACTCTCCTTAAATGTGTATGTACACATACATTTGCAAATACCATTCTAGTTTGTAGTAAGAATAGGATTAAGAAGCGTCTCAGGGGGCTGGAGAGTTGGCTCAGCAGTTAAGAGCACTTGTTGCTTTTGCAGACAACTGGGTTCAGTTTTCAGCACCCATATTAGTAACTCATAACTACCTGTAACTCCAGCTCCAGGGGATCTGACACTCTCTTCTGGCCTCTGTGGTGCAGATAAAATACTCACATACATTGAGACAGGAAGAAAGGAAGGAAGATAGGAAGGATGAAAGGAAGAAAGGAAGAAAGGAAGGAAGAAAGAAAGATGTTTCAGAGGGCTGGAGAGATGGCTCAGTGGTTAGGAGCTCTGGCTGTTCTTGCAGAGGATGAAAATGCTTTTCCAAGCACTCTCTCCAGGGGACTCACAACTGTCAGTGACTCCAGTTCCAGGTGAATCCACCCCTTCTTCTGGGCTCCTAAGATGGACCCACACAAATATGTCAGGCACTCACACAGATAGACACACACAGGTACACATAAATAAAATTTGAAACATATAAAAATGGTTTAAGCTATCATAACTAAATATCACAGAACTTTATTTTATGGTTTTAGAAACTGGAAATTGCAGGGTTAGGGCCCTACAAGATTTCACGTCTGATAAGGATATATTTTTCTCTGCATGTTCTCACATGACAATGGGGAAAATAAGTTCCTGGGCCTGGGAATGTCCCAGTTTTGTTTCCCATTGTTCCAATAAAAATACCCTAGAGGATTTATCTGGCTCACAGTCTCAGGCTATGTCCATTGTTACAGGAAGATCAAGGTGGCAGGGTACTGAAGCAAGTAGTCACATCCCATTTGCAGTCAGCTGCTGAGAGCAATAATGGAAAGCATGCAAGTCTGCGCTCTCCTCACTTTCTCCATCTTTAAACAGCCCTGGATGATGCTAGGCAAGGGCTAGCAGTGGACAGTGGACAGCTACTTACCTGCTGAAGAGCTCCTCCATTCTTTCAAGGGTTAGGGTTTGGTTTGTGTATGTGTGTGTGTGTATGTGTGAGTGGGCACGCATGCACACATATGTGTCTGTGTTTGTGTGTTACTGTATTCCTGGGATTAATGCCAAGGGAAGCAGTTTATAAGTTGTGTGGAAGCTGTAGGTTTAGCTTTTGAAGAACTGTGAAACTATTTTTGGACAGTTCCCCCTCCTCTTTTTTTTTTTTTTTTTTTTTTTTGAGATTGTAATACAATTACATCATTTCTCCCTTCCCTTTTCTCCAGCCAAGTGTTCTCATAAGTTCTCTGTTCTCTTTCAGATTCATGGCCTCATTTTTCATTAGTTGGTGTATGTATATATATGTATATGTGTGTGTGTGTGTACATTTTTCTAAATACATAAATACAACCTGCTCAGTCTGTATATGTTACTTATGTATATGGTTTAGGGCTTTAGTGTTATATAACCAATTGGTATGAGTTGCAGTTTTACATTTTCTTCGCCACGTATGAATGACCCATGTTCTGTGTCTTTCCCAGCTCTAAGTGTTGTTTCCATACTTTGTGTCAGCTCTTCTTGTGGTGATCTCTAATCATGTCTTTAATTTGCATTTTCCTGAAGGCTAACAGTGTTGGGCACAATTTCTTGTGTTTATTTCTTGATTGCCCTCTCCTGGGCTCGTTTGCCTTCTGTATGTCTTTGCTAGTGCTTTGCTTTTGTTTGTTATGTCCGGACTCTCTTAGATGATTGGTTTACTACTGTTCTGAGAGCTGTGTGTATGTGCTGCAGATCCGAGCTCTTTCACACATGTGATCTGCAGACATTTCTGCTTGAGCCATTCTCCATAGTTAGCTTTCTCATCATCAGTAGGCTCTTCCACAAAGCGAGATTTTAAAGCTGGTGAACTCTATCGGCCTTTCCTCTGCTCTTTCATGCTTTTGGTGTCCAGTCCAAGGATGCTTTGTAGTCCTTGACCACAGAGATTTTCTCTAACCTGTTTCTCAATGTTTATAGTTTTACATTTACATCTGTGGTTTCTATGGAGATAAATTTTGTGTGAAGTGTGAGGTTGAGGTTAGATTCAGTTGTTACCTGTGGGTGTCCAGTTGCTCCAGCAGAAACCCAAATTCTGTCCTTGGCCATTTAATTTTGTCGTGATTTGGCTCCGAAATATCTTATAAAGGTCAAGAAGATGTTGGGAGTGGTGACAACTTCTCTAAGGAGGGGTCTTCAGGTTGTTGGATGCCCTGAAAGGAGATCATGAAATTATAGCCCCCTTCTTGCAGTCCTTTCTCTCTCGCTCAGAATTGACTCATCTTACCTGTCACATGGTCCTGACATTTTATGCTCCTTTAGGCACAAAGCATTGGGGCCAAGACTGTAAAATGGAATCTCCAAAGCCCTGAGCCAGAGTAAGCCCTCATCCCAATATGGGTTGATTAAATCAAGCATATAATATAGCGATAGAAATCTGACTTAAAAAAAAAATTGTGGGTTTTTTTTTTTTTTTTTTTTTTTTTTTTTTTTTTTTTTTTTTTTTTTTACAGTCAACTGGGTATGTTTTCGTGAGCCTAGGCTCTCTGCTGTTCCATTGATCTATTCTTCCTCCATTATCACACAGGCTTGATCCCTTGACCACATGATAAAATAAGTACATTCTCTTACTTTGCTCTTTCTTTTCAGAATTGTCTTGGCAGCTCTTCATCTGTCCATAATCTTACCTATACCACCAAACCTTTGCAGATTTTGATTGGAATTATATTAAATTTGCATATCCATTTGAGGAGTAATCTCGTAGAAGCCTACCCTCTTCTTCAAGTTCTGTTGTTTTCTGTTTAATTCAATTCCAGTTGAGTCTGGGGACACTTGTCCTCCCAGCATAGATCTGAGAATGTAGGAAGATCAAGGAAGGTTGAGAGTGTGGTACAACCACGTGCCAGAAATGTGACTGGGCTCAGAGGAAGAGACACTTGTGCTGTGGCTACTCTGGGAGGCTTGAGACTGGAAAAAACATTTTAGGAATCTGTAGGGTTTACGCTGACAGGAAGGAGTATCAAAAGGCTGCCCAGACCCTTTAAGCTTGCTGAGTTGTTTTGCTCCCTGCTCAGACTTTATGGGAACATCTATCACAAATGTCACTCAACCTGTCCTTTTCAGAACTTTTTCCAGGTCAGGTAGCTTTTATCTGTTCTTTTTTCGGGGAGGTGCCCTGGTCCTATGCTAAGCTACGTGAGTCTGTAGACACCCAGGGATGTCCATGTACCCAAGGGAATTATGGGTCCAAGTGAAAACTGTTCTTGTCTTGCAGTGACTCAGGTCACCCGGGTGGGTTGCTTGTCTCAGGTGTAAAGTCCAGGAATCGGTCTGGCTATTTCATTTGCCTATTTAGGCTCTTCCCAGTGCTAATATTAGAACACACATTCAGCCTTCAGTTGCTTATTTGAAAGTTGCCCCTAGTGCTCCCCCTGGGGGCTGAGTCTGCCTAGAGGACCATGGCTGATCCTCAGAACTCAGTGTATTCCGAAGGAAGTCATCGCTGAGATGCTGAGATCCAAATGTCAGCCCCGGCATCTTTCCCTTCCTGTGCTGCATGCGTGCCATTCCTTTCTGGTTAGTCATCGTAGTGAGTTTGTACTGTGCTTTCTAGAGAAAGGCTTTTGAGTTCTTCTTGCTACCTTGTCAATGGAAGACGTTCAGTCAGTTTTTGTTGAATGATTGAAAGGACTGACTGATTCTGAAATGAATGCAAAATTTATTTGGGATCTTTTGTGGATACAGGTAAATGTTGATAGTTTCTGTTAGTTCTAAGCTACAGATCCTGGCGTGAAATGGTCTGAGGCTATCTGGCCATCTTTAATGGGACTTTCTCATTGGGGATCTGACTGTACAGGACAGCCTCAGTTTGCATGACCCTTAGACTCTTCCAGTTTTCTGTTTCTGGTAAAATCTCAATATTTGTTCAGTTAAAGCATGTGGGGGTATTTAGCACATCCAGCGAAGGGCACTGCTTCCTATGAGCATGAATAGAACTCTGCTTTTTTGTTGTTGTTGTTTTCATTAGGCAAAATCTTGTCTGCTAATTATGAAACATCTGCGATTCCCGTTTAAATTAGAGAGTAAATTTAGACCAGGCACCAGTGGCAGGATTCAATTCAAATGAAAACCTTTCTACGTGTCTAGGCTTTCTGAACTGTTTCCAGCTTGGGTGGCAAAGGTGAGACCAGGTATCTAGTTTTTTTTTTTTTTTTTTTTTTAATTTATCACAGATCTATGGGTTTGCACCCACCTTCTAAAATAACTTTTGAGACAAAGCATCAGTCTATAGGTTATTGGAGTATACTCTGTCGCCCAGGCTGGCCTTGAACTCATGCCAACACTCCATTCTCCAGCCTCAGGCTACCTGGTGCTGGGTGTTTCAGAGATAAGCCACATGCCAGGGTCACTCCCACTTTTAAAGGAACGATTTCCCCTTAAGCTCTAAAATGCAACGCTGCCTGTGTGACCACTGGACTCACAATGCCTTTCAGCCTTCCAAGTATTGTAGGGTGGTTTTGTTTTTTAAAGAGAAAGACTATTTTTAACCTGGAAAAGCTTCAACTGGAGAGAGAGGGTTTACGGAAATGAAAGCCATATCAGAGGAGGCTTTTGATGTGTCAGGTTTCAATGCACATGGAACCGTTCTTCCTGGAAAGGAGATTTTATTCCGACTTCCAATTTGAAGAAGTAACTGGGAAACCACTGTGCAAGCCACTGGTCATCCTTTTCTTTTTCTGTTTGAAATCTCAAAGTAACTAAGTGGCTTTGTTGCTCATGTGGGAATGGAAATCAGGTCTTGGCATGAACCACTTTAATTGAAATCAGTTTGTGCACTGAGTTTGCTCTAAGGATGACGTAATTTCCTGCCTTTTCCCAGCCCTTTCTGTTTTTCTAAGATAGGATGGAACTAAGCATAGCACCAAATTTTAAAGCAATTGTGCACCATTTCCTGACCCACTTAGAATTGTATCCAAAGTTTTAGCCACATTTTTTCCCCCTTTATGTACTGTAGATAGCTTTAGAGCGTTTGGATGAGATGTTTTATTTTGGTTGGTTGCTTGCTTGCTTTATTCGAAACAGGGTTTCTCTGTGAGTAGCTTTGGCTGTCCTGGAACTCACTCTGTAGAGCAGTCTGGCCTCTGGAGTGCTGGGATTAAAGACGTGAGCCACCATTTTCTGTCTAGCTGAGAGGTTTAATGGAGCCTAAAGTAGCAGTTTGTGTGGATGGTTTTCTTGATGACTGCAGCAGTGCTTCAAGGTGTGTGTGCGGAGCTACTAGCTTTTGTAGATGGAGGGAAAAAGATAAAACATGTTTGAATAATCCTCTGCTTAGGGCTGCTTTTTAGCCTCGGCTGCTCTCATCGCCATGACTAGGTAGCGTGAGCTAAGCAAAGGCAAGTAATTGTGTTGCTGTGGGCACATTGAGGGACGTAATTCATAGTCACGGCCTTTCTACTCTCAAGAAAAATGAGTCATGGAAAGAAGAAACAAGAAAAGTACAGACAGACAGACTGACACACACACACACACACACACACACACACACATACACACACACTCATAGAGGGTTTCACCTTAACCATCTCCCAACAGAAGAGGGAACAGAAGTCATGGAAGAGACATTTCAAAGGTCCTGGAATCAAATGGGATTTGCCAGGAACTTTCGTTTGGGCCCCAGGCAGGTAGAGGCAAAGAAACAAAAGAGGTTAGGAGGGGGTTCCACGAAGAGACCAGCTCAGAGTGTCTGGCACTCCACATGACACATAGTAGGTATTCAGATGAACTTGTTGAGGGAGTGGATGATGGGTTCACAGATCAGCGGCTTGAGTTCCAGAAGCTCTGCTGGGTGCTTGCAGCCCGGCTGAAGAGGCCTTGAGTGCTGGGAGGCGGTATTCCAGGAAGAGTGCAAGATTCCTAAAAAGGCAGCTCACTTTCAACTTGACTTCTCCTCTCTTTGTCTAAGAGGGTGTAGTAAGAACAGGAGTTTGAATTTTCCTTTTCCTGCAGTCAGGATAGATTGACCTCAGAGCATTTGTAGCTCATTAGACTAATGGCCTGGGTTTTTTCCCCACCATAGTGGTGAGGCTGGCTGTGGGGAGGACTTTGCTTTACTCTGGGGAGAAGGTTTGGCCTGTGCATTCTGGGAAGGCATCTTAAGAAAGAGCACAGCCCTTGGTCCCAGCTCCTGCTCAGATGGACAGCCTTATGTTCCCTGGTGTACCTGTCCCCCTGGGAATTGACTCCCTCATGTAGGGCACGCCAGAATCAGCCAAACCGCCAGTGCCCAGCCGTGGCCTCTCATGTAGAGATGTGTCCACAGGACTCATGACTCCCTTAGCGAAGGCTTTAGTCCTCTTTAGGTACAGGTACGGTGGTTTCAATGTCTAGAGACTAGGGACCAGCTGGACCTTTTGAAAGTGCTATCAGTATAAGGCAGTCTGCAGGCTAAGGACTGAGCGTGTCCTCGCTGACCATTGTCACCTTTCATAGGAGAGTCTACCAGACATTCCTACGACTCTGCTTCTAGTCACTGCCTCAGGTCTGTTGGTGTCCACTCATAATCTAGGGGTTGGGCATGCACATTTCTACAGGTGAGAATGTGACATGGAACAGATTTGAAGTATTGATGGTGTTTAGTTCAAGGTTACGGTTTAAATGAGCAGCTCTCCTGAGTTCAATCCGCTCAGCACCCCAACTCTCCACCCATCAAACATTCTGGCTACTTAGTGCATCTAGCATGTCCCTTCACACTACCACCAAAACAGAACCAAAACCAGTGGAATTTATTACTTTGGCTATTTCCCTGGCCAGATATTTTGGACTCTGAATCTTTTCACAAAAATCATTGCTGCCTTGACCTGGTCATGTGCTGTCACTCAGACGCTCCTTTCTTATTGGTATAAATCACAGAGATGACACTGAACTGTAAGTTCTGCTAAATTAGGGAAGTCATTTAGCCCCATTAAAGCAAATGCCAAAGAAAACCATTGCACCGTAAGTGGTTTTATATGTAACATAACGAGCCCTGATAATTAGGACCCTTCTGCTCTCCGCATGATGAATTATTTTATTTTCACGTCAAATAGCTACAAATCATCTCTGGGGAACTGTTGCCGTCTAGGCAGTCAAACTGCAAAACTAAGTCCTTCTTCCCTTTTTGTTCCTAGTACAACACTGTAGCATTCGCTGCATGAACGGAGGCAGCTGCAGCGATGACCACTGTCTGTGCCAGAAGGGATACGTTGGCACGCACTGTGGACAGCGTAAGTATGCCTTGCGGTCGACGTTGGCCGTGTGTGGACCTGGGGAATTCCGAGGCAGGTGCTGGGAACTTTCTTTGGCCATCCAGGCCACCACATTTACCGGGACGCCTAGGGACCAGTTCTTCATCCTGAGGGTTGATGGGAACCTGTCTGAGCTACTTGCTTTTCATTTGCCTTTACCACATGCCTTGCCTCAAGCCTTAGACTTATAGGCACAGAATTCTTCTTCTTCTTCTTTTTTTAATTGAAAATTGTTTAATTCACAAACTACACACTCTACCCTCTCCAGTTGTGGGGCTTTATAACCTTGTCTTATCTACCAGATTGTGCAACCATCACTGTAAGCCAGTTTTAGAAACTCCCACACTGCTGTGTGACAAGAATAGTTCACCTTTGTGCAGCTCAACTTGAAGAGAGGAGAGAGTCCAGGCAGCCCAGGGGATTCTTGGGCCTTGTGCTGAGGGATATGTAGGAGTTTGCTCATCCAGTGGTGAGTCAGAAGCGTTTAAGTGGTCCAGTGTAATGAAGCACTATTCAGGACACACTGTGAGCAAGGGCCAGAGCAGGGGCCTTGTTAAGGCCAGCAGTGAAATGCGGAGCGGGTGGTGAGAGGGAAACACGGTCAGACAGGAAACCGTGGGCCAAGTATTTTTATGTTCACTCTTCCTTGCAAGTCAGACAGAAGAGAGTGAAAGGATAACAAAATAACAGCGAACTACGCTACTGAGGCACTTACTGTTCCTCACTATGTGGCAGGGATGTTTTAAATTTGGGGCTGCCACAGTTCTGGAGGTACCGGCATCTGCCACCAAGCCTGGTGTCCTGAGTTCAATCCCTGGGAGCCACTTGATGGAAAGAGGGAACCAACTCACTCACTCACACACTCACTCATCTACTCCCTCAGTCTCACTCACACACTCGTTCACACACTCACACACTCACTCATGCTCGTACACTCACGCACAAACACTACACAATCACTCATGCACACATCCATACATTCACACTCATCCCGTCACTCACACACACTCAGTCACACACATGCTCACATCCTCACTCGCACGCTGCTCAGTCAATAAATGTAACAAAATTCTCAACCTGTATTTAAAAAAACAACTGTTTGAGTTGGAAGGGGTCCGGCCGTCCTGCCTCTAACAGTTGGGGAGGTCGGGGCTCAGACGTGTCAGTGATTTCTCCGAGGATCACAGGCAGTAAGAAGCAGGGTTGGGAATCGAGCTCCAGTGGCCCGACTTCACAGTCTTGTGTTAGCACTATGAAATACTAGCTCCATCCACTTCATTTACAAGATTTGCGGTGAGACTGATCTGTCTGGATGGGAAAAATGGGAAGCAGGAGGAGGAAGGCTGGGCGTGGCTGCAGCAGGAGAGGTGGGGACGGAGGCCTGGCCTTCAGAACCGGGGCGAGGGAGCTGCAGGCATCTCTCTCTGTATCTCCCTGATTGACTTTAGCCCAAAGCCCGGAATAGATGGATGCTGACGCACGCAACCTGGAAAACCTTTCTTGAACGTCAGCGTCCTCTTCTGTGAAAGGCGAGAGCTGCTTAAGCAGTTTCTCCTTTTTGTTTTCTGCTTCTGAGTAGCAGGAAAACTCAGAATAACATGTTTCTTCTGCCCTGATTGTGAGTTGAGAGGCAAAGAAGAGGGATGGGCACTTAGAACCCTCTCTAGGGTGAGAGAGAGACTCATCTTAATGTTCGGCACTGAAAAGTACATGAGTTCAGGCTTTGCAGGGCAGAGCAGATGAAGAGATGAACAGGTAACTCACTGGATCCAAACAAAACCCCACGGAGAACAAAAGGGAGAGGAAGGGGGAGTATGAAGGGATGGGTTTCAGATTACCACATTGGAACTCAAGGCAGGAACTCAAGTCAGGAATGTGTAAGCAGGAACCGAAGTAGAGAACACTGCTCCCTGGCTTGCTCCCTCTGGCTTGCTCAGCCTGCTTTCACCTGTTCTGGGACAGTCACCACAGTGAGCTGGACCCTCCCCCATCAATCATGAATCAAGGAAGTCCCCTACAGACTGGCCTTCAGGCAATCTGTTGGAGGCCCTTTTTCTAAACGAAGGCTCCCCTTTCCAGAGAGCTCTAGCTTGGGTCAAGTTGACAAAAAGCCAACCGGCACAGGGAAGCACCCACCCCACCCACGAAGATGCTTTCACTGAGGTCAGGCATGCAGGAGTTAGAGGAAAGAACGCAGGGAGGGCCAAGTCAGTACTTGAGATCTCAGTTCTGAGGGTCGTGGTTTTTTGGGGGGTGGGGCGGGAGGACTAACGTGTTCCCTAGTTTTTCAGGACTTCCCCTACTAGTAGACTGCATTGCACTCTGAGTATAGTGCTCAAAGGGCTGAATCCCAGTATTAACATTTGGTCACTTGCACTTTATGGGGCTGTCAGCAAGGGCCTGAGTTGCGCCTCAGGGAAGCGCTCTCAAAATGCAGCCTTCGTCATGAGCAAGAGTCCATTTGCTCACATGCAGTTTGCATCTGCTGGAGCCAGTCAGAAACCATGGCCTCAGATGCCTAACTGAGAACGGTTCTCAGGGGCTGCGCATGATGAGACCCTAAGGGACAGGGGCACCTGTTCGGGGAGCGTCCTCCTCTGGTGATCCGCCCCTATGGGGTGTCTGTTCAAAGCAAACACTGGAGTCACCATTGACACTGCGCTTGCTCCCCTCGCTGGGGGAGGGGGGAGGGGGCGGAGGCGGGTGTCCCAGAGCAGCACCCTGAGACCTTCTCTTCTTTTCTCGCAGCTGTTTGTGAAAGTGGCTGTCTCAACGGCGGGAGGTGCGTGGCCCCAAACCGGTGTGCGTGCACGTACGGCTTTACTGGACCCCAGTGCGAAAGAGGTAAAGTGATTTTTTTAAGTGATTTGTATAAGGGAGTTCTGGTGGCCAATCTGTCCGTGGTTTACACTGGCACTGAGTGCGGGAGCGACTTCCTGAAGCTGGCTGGGCGTTAGGGCTTCTCTGAAGTGTCACCGAGGAGGTCTCCAGGGTGCCAAGATGGTGACTCTGAGTTTGCGTGGTACTCAGCAGTTCTCGGCAGTGGGAGGCAGCATTCTATAATGGGCTTATACATAAGAAGGGCCGGACAGTGACGCAAAGAGTACAGTTTCCATAGTGTTGAAGTATTGGACTGCATGTTAGAGAAATGGTTTCATGTCAGGAACACATACAGAAAGGGAGAAGTTTAGAACGGAAGCACACGTGAAGAGGGATTGGCCCTGGCGGGGGCCGGAGTAACGAGCTGGGAGTTCAGTTTCCTGTGAGGGGGTCTTCTAAGCCGCCGTGCTCATGGATGGGCACTCAGTGCAGCCCAGGCAACCACTCTCTCTTTCACGTCCAAAACGACCAAAGCTCAGCGGTGTTCAAGGGTGGTGTCAAGGCCGAAAGTATCAGTAAGATACTGATACGAAAGAGAAATCCGGCCTGCTTTGCCTAGTTATCACTGCAAACTTATCACTGTGATCTTGAAGTTTGCAGGGAGGCATGATATTCTCAACAAATGTCAGCCTTGTTAATCATTTTGTTCTCCACATTCATAGCCTTTTCCTCGTCATTTCTACTTTTCATTTTCCGTATTTTATTATTGTGTTTTAAAACTGGTATTTCAAAAAAGTTGTCTGTCTCTCTGTGTCGTATTTTCTATGTGCACATGTGGAGCTGGGCGTGATATCACGTGCCTTTCATTTCAGCACCTCGTTTCAGCAGGGAGGCAGAGGTAGGCTGATCTCTGTGAGTTTGAGGCTGGCCTGGTCTATGTAACAAGTTCTAGGACAGCCAGAGCTATATAGAAAAATTCTGTTTAAACAAAATAAAATAAAATAAAATAAAATAAAATAAAATAAAATAAAATAAAATAAAAACAAAATAAAATTCCTCAGAACTTTTTTTTGAAATTATAACGACCACCTTACTTTCAAGTTATATAAGATCTTATTCTAAGATGCGAAGCTGAGATTAAGTGTCATGTGTCCGACGTGTGTCACTTAAGCCGTGTAGCTGAGAGAAACAGAGAGCAATGCAGCATGTGAGAGTTTGTTTATTTTTCAAGTTGTCTCTGTTGAGCTAAATTCAGTTGTTCACTAATAAACCAACGATACATTTGTTATACAGCATTTCTGTTCTTCAGGCCACCCAGAGCGATGCTATGTGATGTGTAATTGGCGTGGCCGTTGGGCTGCATCTTGACATCCTTTTGGAGTCTGTGTTTAAGTGGTTTCACTTTATGACTTGTGCACGTAGATTATTGCCCCGGAGCTAACACACACCCAGTGGCATCCTTAGCAGTAAAGTACGTTTGTAATAGATAGTAGCCTTCTGTGGCCTTGCTGTTCGCGCGGGGAAGAGGCTGTAGATCGGAATTGTTGATTTGCAGCTTGGTGGCCTGTGAAGGGAACTCTTTAGACGTTGCTGCTGAGTTTGCTTCAGAGAGACAATTAATAAAATAAACGTCCTTCTTTGAGCAAAGTGGTCAACAGTTGGCTGCAAAAATAATTGTTTCCCATAGTGGGAGGTACTGATGCCGACAGCCAAAGGAAGGGGTCCTTACATACCCGTTACTGCTCCAACAATTTGATGCTTGCCAAAGATGAAGAAATGGCGTGAATGCACGGAGTTACCGAGTGACTAGTCAAAGCTGTGTGTTTCAATGTGGAGCCTCCAAGTTTGGGATGTGTTTACATAACCTTCCCTGAGGGGGTGCAAGGACTTGGCCACAAAGTGGCAGCGACTGAAGGTGGCAGCATTCCAGAGACTGGGAGAAGTGGAGGCTGGGGACAGGAAGTGGGCTTTCCCCGGCTGTTGCCCTCCATTGTTCTCCCAGGAACAGGCACTGACCTTCAGCGAGGGAAGGGAGACCAGAAAGCCTTTTCTCTCACCACAGAGGAACAGGGAGTACTTTCTTGTTTGCAGAATTTTTCGTCTATAGAATCTTCACTGTTTTGTTCTCTTCTGAAACTCATGTTTCTAAAGAATGTTTGTAACCAGTTATGTATGTGTGGTTTTGTGAATTGCAGATAAATGTATAGCATCTGTCATGACCATCCGTGTGGAAGGAAGGACAGCGTCACCTGATGAGTTGTGTTTAATGGATGACTGCTTTAGGGCAGTGCAGATGGGGAAGGCTTTGCTTATTTCTGTCATAGTGAATAAACAACTAGGTCAATTGCAGCACCATCTTAGTCCTGAAGGTGCAGATGATGTCTGAGGAGTCCTGGTCCTCATCCCTTGGTTTCTCTTAAGTTACAAAAAGGGTTTTGATTAGATATATTCAAAATAATTTCATTATTTTTTAATTGTATCAGATTAAGCAACAAATAAGTATTACGTAATCAAGAAGGACGTTGACTGTAGTGTCTGGTAAATGGGAAAACAATGAACAGAGATACGTACTTATGACAGTCACGGAGCCCTCTCTGGATACAACACTTTATCAAACAAAATAGATGCATTGCTGACTTGCAGGAGCTGTTTGTGGATTCAGGAGTTGCCTGACTTCCTTCCTTCCTTCCTTCCTTCCTTCCTTCCTTCCTTCCTTCCTTCCTTCCTTCCTTCCTTCCCTCCTTTTCATCTTCAAATTTTTATTTTTTGAGCTTTATTTATTTATTTTTTTTTGTATAGATTGGCCTTAAATTTGCAATTCTCCTGCCTTAACACCCATCAAGTGTATGTATCTTCTGGCTTAAATTTTGGTTTAAATAAAGTCTATGGTGTGTAGCTGTGGTTTACAGCACAGTATTATGGGATGCATCGACACAGGCTTTTACAGTGGAACAAATTCTTTTACTTTCTCATATATTTACTTCTTGGTGATAAGACCAACACAAACCTGTACTCTATTAAGGTTTTTGTTAGGTAAACATGTTTGTGTTGGTCTTATCATAAAACATAAAACATTTCATAATGTCACTTGTCATAGAAGCTAATAACAAAATTCAAAAGCCAAATACTCAAATGCAGAAACTAGTGGGAAGCAGCATAGATGCAGACTGAGGGAGTCTAGCAAGCCTGGGAATGGAGGGGGCTTTTCTTGTGCCTCCTTCCCCGGTCTTTCTGGAGTCATCTGAACGAAGATTAACTTCCTTTTCTGACTGGAGCGTTTCCTCTCACTTCTTCAGTGGTGTCGTTTTAAATTCTAAGAGGCTGCGACTAAAGTTCTTGGGTCAGAGCTGCTGATTTAACCCTCATTCCTTCACTTTGATTGCTGCAGGTTTTTCCCACAAGGTGACAAGCAGTAGCTGTGTCACTCACATACGTAGAAGCACTCTGTGAGCCTCATCTTTGGTATTTAATATAACTGAAGGTGACATTGAGAAGAGACAGAATGCTCTAAGAGTGACACTATGACTTAAGGTGGTTTTACAATGGGTAGTTTGGCAGATCATCAAATATACCTGATTTTCATAGACTCAGTCCAGAAACTACATCTGTTGAGAACGATGTTCGTTTCTGTTCTGGTGGAACAACTGTGGGTCCCGAGGCACACATGCCTCAGAGACCTGGTGGGGTCTAATTGGAAATTTCCTGATATCTTTCTCACATTATGATTCTCCCACCCTATGCTGGGTTTTCGGTTGATGCAGGACATTTTCTGGACCTTTTCCCAGATTTCTTAATGTGGGCAAAGCATCCTATGTTCTTGACTTGCTTACATCACCTTCTGTAGGTCTTTTTCTTTTAGCATTCATTCCCTTTGCTGCCTACGCAGCCTCTGGGGGAAGGATTCCAGCCCGCTCCCATCAGCCCTCTCTTCTACCGGCCCATAGCTAGAAACACTTGTGCCTTTTAATTTTTGTCACAACCAAACACCAATTTTGGCACAGTAAATGCACATGTTCGGAAACCCCATCCATGCCCATGCGGCACTCGGCACCCCCCCCCAGTACTTTGTGTCCCCCACAGGACAGGGCCTGTGGTACACACCTTTAGGTTTGGTGGGAGCCATCTTGAGGCCTCTCTGGTGACTTGGCATCACAAGGGGACTCCCACCAGTTTCCCCGGAAGTGCCGTGATAACGCAGTTCTGTCGGGAAAGCGCCTTCCTGCCTCCACCTCCCACGGACACCTGGCCGCTCTTGAGAGCCACACAGGTTTAATAGACCATCATAATCCACCTCTGCAAATCCTGCATCACAGGATGCAGGATTCACCTTGACCGTGTCACCTGGTGCTTCGCTTGAAACTTTGATTTCAGTCTGTTCTTACATTAGTAAAGTAAGAACTCGACACTTTCAAATGTGATACAGAGATAGATATGGCACTTGCTCACGTGTCTGTGGGGGTGTGTGTACAGGTAGAGGCTGGAGGGGTATAGCATGTGTCCTGCTCCGTCCCTCTTTACCTTTGTCCCTTGGGATGAGGTTTCTCCCCTGACACGGAGCTGCAGAGACCTGAGCTGGCAGCCAGCAAGCCTCAGCTACCCCCTGTCTTCACCTTCCACACAGAGCTGTGGCTATAGACACTCCCACAACTGCCCCTGGTGTCTTATGGGAGATTCAGACTCAGGCCCTTCTGCTCACGCAGCAAACCACAAAGACAGTTCCTGATTCTAATCTTTTAGTTTTCGTTCTTATGAATTTGAAATGTTTGTTACATTTCTTTATCATGTGTGTGCGCGTGTGCACACACACTCACACGTGTTCTTATACACGTGCTACAGCCCGTGTGGAGATGTGCTGTGGTGTTATGCAGCACAGCCCAGGTCTTGCTTCCGGTATACATAGAAAACTTTAAGCAAAGTCCTTCCTCCTTCCTACTGCTTTTTCTTCAACCTTTCATAAAGCAGAAAAAAAAAAAAAAACACACCAACAACCCTGCATATTCAAAGAGAAAAACAAGTCCCATGAGCCTCCAATCAGTCTAGTTTCATCAAGCTCTTTATGGCCATCCTGTTCAAGCATGAGTATGAACACAACTATTCACAATCATGTCAGATGTTGCAAATATCTAATAAAGGCCTAGCTAGCATTGACCCATGCACAGTGGTAGAATCAGAAGTAACACATGGCTCTTGTCATTAGCCTTGAAAAAAAAAAAAATATATATATATATTAGACATGCGTGCAGTAGAGAGCAGAGTATCAGAGGTGACAAGAAGTGCTGCCAATGGTGATAAGACAGTGAACAGGTATTCAGACACTCAGTTTGATCCGGGACAAAAGGAGGACTTCCTGCTGGGAGCACCCTTAATGGGAGCAGAGGTGGAGCCCAAAGGCCATCTGGCCCCATCCCAAAGAAGAGCTGGGTTCAGGTCTCTCTGAAGTTTGCTCCCCCTCTGCTCATGGTGCTTCTGCATGACTCCCGTCCAAGGCAGGGTAGTGAGGTTTCAGAGAACTTCTCCTTTGTGTGTATAAACTGGGGGAGGGCCAGTTGTTTCCGGAATGGTTTCAGCTCTCTCTATGGACTACGGTCCAGAGACTTCTACCAGTTCATATGCTCAGTTGAGAGTATTATAGGATGTGTGGTGCTTATGTTTCTTGGTAGTTGTGGTCTCTAGGGAGTCGATCTTTGGGGTTTATGAATGTGTCTTGAACAAATATCTGGAGCTATGTGGTTCATCTGATGTGCCCGAGTACTTTCTGTGGAACATTAGTCCCAAGAGGGGTCCATGAAACACAGTTTCCATGGTCAATATCATTTCATAAACCCTATACCACATCCTTATTCTTGGAGAGGTACTAGAAGTATTAAAACACGAACTACTGGGAGTCCTGTACAAAACAAATTGTTTTGGCTTATTTAAGCTAAAGACTTGATATTTTAAAATCTGTCCATCTGTCCACCCAGAATCCTCCTCTTCCCCTCATCTGACTTCTTTGGCATCCTTATCCTGAAGCTCTGGGTTCTGATTCCATTGATGACAGTCACTTCATATGCCCACATTCTGGCTTCATGTTCTGGCATGACAGCTCCACTTCTCACATTGTCCCCGCTCAGACGAGGTGACTATCTAAACACCTGGATGTTTTTGGATGAAGAGTATCAACGTACAGACACCGTCTTTTGAGAGGATTAATCTGGCCTTAAATTTACATGTGTGTGAAACAGCCCTTTGGAGTTGTTTCTCCTTCACTCAACCCTGTCAGTCTCCCAGTGTCTCTGCTGACCTCACCGCCTCCGGGTCCCTGCTCACATTTCAGTCTGTTGGTTAGTGCCGCCATTAAATTTCCTGTCTTTGTTGTTCACTTTAAGGATTGCAACATCCCATTCTAGCCCTTTCAGTCCCATAATGACTTCTTACTTTTCTGGAATTTAGTAAAATTCAAGATTAATTTTAGCTTAATTAAGTTTAGAGTGTGTGTCTTCGGCAGTATACGCTGATGGTTCTTTAGGAATGATGTTTACTAAGAGATAAGGGATGAGTTTATTCACCTTCTCAATAAACTTTTTTTTTTTAACATACGAGATCTGTTAATTAGAGAGCTCGCTGTAGTTTCAAGGCTGATAAATGCTGACTTATATGCAGTGTCTCAACCACACGTTGGTACTCTTCGTTAAAGGCGAAAGCCTATACCTGTGAGTCCTCCTTTCTCACTAGGTATCACATCTAGCCTAGTGCAGCAAGCAGGTTTGGGTGCCTGGTGACCCGTGTATTCTGACTGTGGGATGTTGAAGCTGGAGAGAGGCACCTAAATATCAACCATATCTTTGACATAGCATTCTGAGGTGAGATGCTATAAACATGAGCTTACCAATCCCCCCCATATACCCCCCATGGACATGACTGTAGATACCTGTCGCTGACTGACCTGGATGGAGGGCGGAGTCTGTGGAGGAAATGAATGGAACATTCGGTAGCGTTCCCACCATGTTTTCTCAGCAACAGACCCTTTGCTCTGAACTGTTTCAGAACTTTAAAAGTAGACAATAGATTGGGATATTTGTTTCCTCGAAAAACGAAAATGTTCTAGGGGAGTGGTTTTCAACCTGTGGGATGTGACCCCTAGACGGGGGAGGGTCACACATCAGATATCTTGCATATCAAATATTTACATTATGATTCATAACAGTAGCAAAAGTAGTTATGAAGTAGCAATGAAATAATTTCATGGCTGGGGACGGGGTCACCACAACGTGAGAAAACTCTGTTAAAGAGTTGCAGCACTAGGGAGGTTGAGAACCACTGTTCTGGGGTCTCTGTTATAAAACAAGGCCACGTCTGTTTCTGTCTGTCTGTCTCATCTCTTCCCTGCCTGCCGGCGCCACAGAGGCCATTTGACCTCCACTGTTACAGGACCCTGAGCCAGGCTGTAAGTGGAGGCTTGCAAGTCGGGGCCACGTCTATTCAAAGGGAAAGTGGGTTTTGCAAGCACATGCTTGCTTTTGAGGAACTGGCTCTTCCACTGAGTCACCAGGAATGCTCATGCTCTCTCAGGGATCCCATTCTCTAAGGCCATCTCGAGAACTCCAGACCACAGCAGCACAAGACCCCTTCAGCAGTAAGTCTTGACCCTCCCTGCCTTTCCTGGTGTGACTTACAAGCCTCACTTGAGAGGGGAAAGTATTCTGTGACTTTCTCTAGCAGAGGAAGAATAAAAGCCAAGGCACGCACAGACAGCATCTTAATGACAGGGCTGGCGGCGGAAACAAGTGTGGTAGGACTGACCTGTCATCCTTGAGGAAGACGGCCTTTAAACACCATAGGAAATTGTCCAAGAATTCTCAGAGCTCATAACCTGGATCAGGACAGGCACTTACTGTTTGGACCGCATTTAGACCTGCCCTCTTCCTGTCATGTTTCCACTTCCCAAGCAGGACAAGCCCCCACAGAACCAACAGATGACAGCAGGCTGAAGACATCACGCCCTCCTCCCGAGCCCCTCCATGTTGGCTCCTCTTGACTCCTGGGCTGTTTTTCTTTACCTTTTATGAGCGAGAGGAAACACTAGGAACATCGTTCCCAGACAAAATGTCATCCCAACACCCCCCCCCGACTTATTCCAATTTAATATTATATGACAATTGTTTTAATGTTACCATCAAAAATGCTAATATAGGAGACATAGATTTTCTTACCTGCCTTACCATACCTAGCACACTTGGGTAAGAAGGGCCCAGGCCCTGGAGAGAAATCCTTCCATTTGCTGGCCATGGGGCCTTGGACAACTCACTGCTATGTTTCCATAGGTTTACTTCTGTTATTTGTACAATGTAATGAGCTTGCCTAGGAATATTGTTGGGAAGATTCAGTGAAGTGATTCAGAGAGCCCCACTTGACACAGGTCTTGAATGTTGCATTCATTCTGGCATTCTAAATGTAAATGAAGGTCATGTAAATGAAGGTCATCCTGGCTAAATATTGTCTCTTCATAAAGGATATCGTGAAGGTCTCTATACCAATGAAATTAGCCCTGTCTTTTTGAGGGCTCCACGGTGATCACCCCCACTCCCCATTTATAAGTTTGTTTGTTTTGTAAATTTGAACAATACCATTCTTTTGGATCTATTCAGATGCGGCCAGCATTCCTCCTGGATATAATACCAACCAGATGCATTTCCTTAATACACACGCAGCTGTTGCATGCAGTTGTAACCCAGACTGACACCACAGTAGGGCAAAATTCAAGAAACAGAGGAGAAGGAGGTCAGCAGAAACCTTGATAAAAAATGCTGCTCGTGGCTGTGAGATCCATGTGCTGTCCACATCCACTAGATAAAGCTTTTGAAAGGTTTTACTGCTCTTATTGACACATACAAACAAATGAAGTGTGAGCCTGCCCCGCCCTCCAACCAACAAAAACCCAGCAGCAAAATGTAAGAGATACTTCAGGGATGGGTTTTTATGAGTCTCTGTTCTCATGGCTGTGACAAAAGCAGCTTTAGGAAGGGGGAGTTGATTTGGCTCATGGTTTGAGAAAGGATACAGCCTGTCCTGGCAGGGGAAGCATGGCAGCAGGGACTGGAGGTATCTACAGTCAGGAAGCAGAGGGTGGACAGGAAGAAGGGCTGAAAGTCTCACCTGAAGCGACTCACTTCCTCCAGAGAGGCTCCGACACCTAACGGTTCCACAGCCCTCTCAAAACAGCTCTACCAACTGGGGACCAAGCCCACACAGGACCAAGCTCACATTATGGGAGCGTTTCACACACAAACATCGGCTGGGCCACCCTTAGAAATGTGGCATTCTAATAAGTAAGTAAGTAAGTAAGTAAGTAAATAAATAAATAAATGAATGAATAAATCAGTGAGAGTTATTAGATCCAGTCCTCCAGCAAAACAATAGGAACAGCTTCATCGACTTCATACTCGTTTTCACAGTGGATGAAATACATATTTTCACTTGAATCTACAAACAGCATCGTCAGGTTGTTTGGAAGTAAGAAGTGCTTCCAGGCACGACACCACGAGCCGCTCTTCTTTTATTTCAAAGCCATAAAAATGTTGGTTCTGGAAGATTCAAGCTCTGAAAACCAAAATACTGGTTTAAACCTGCAGCTTTCAAACCATCTCCATTAGTGTTAAGTCCTGCGAAGGCTGGCCTGAGCAAAAAGGCATCGTAGCGCCGGAGAGATGACATAGCGGATAGGAGAGTGTACAGATCTTTGCAGAGGACCCAAGTTCTAGTCCCACCACCCACATTGGGCAGTGACTTGCAGCTACCACCTCCAAGGGATTTAGTACTTTGAGCCTCCACAGGAACCTGTACTCACATGCACACACCCACACACATGCCTGTAATTAGAAATAAAAACAAACTATTTTAAGGCACCTTAGCCTAGAAAGAAATTGCTATAAGGAAAAAGGAGGCGCAAACTTATCTGTGATGTATTGGTAAGAGAGAATGTGTTGGCTATAGTAGTTGTGATACAGTTGCCCCAGCTCCTAAACTGTGTTGCTACCATGGCGCCTATTCTGGACATAAGGAGCCTCATATGACAGATTTTTCTTTAGGCATTAATAACCTAAGTCTCACATTGCATCCATGAAAATGCCCCAATGAGCCCTGAAATTCTGACTCTGTTAGGGTGAGGGGGTTCTTAATGGTTTTCTTTGAAGTCAAAGGGCTCTTGATGATTTTATTATATTGTCTTTTTTTTTTTTCCTCCCTCTAATTCTTGTGCTCATCAGCTCTGAGCTCCTAGCTTTTCCCTGGAACCATCATTCAGTTGAAATCTGCATGACCTGAAAATGAGGACACCAAGGAAATGTTGAGGCACACAATTCTGAGACAATGCATGCTTTTGAGCGGACGCCTGCAGACTTACCCCCTGGGAATGCCTTTAGATGTCCCAATTGCAGTTCTGCCCTCCATAAATCATCTGCTCTTTGGAAAAGTCATGGCCACCTCCTCAGTCACTAGATCCATTTGTAATAGTTTATGCGGGAAATAACAACAGCCACCTAGCAACATACTGTTTGGTTATGCCATCTTTTAGAACGCCACATGTGGTTTTGTGGGCTTTAGAAAGATACATTCTTACTGTGTCTAAAAGAACAGCAGATAGCGATTCCATTGTGTACAAGAGGAGCTAGGTTTCATGGAGCAGCTTATGTAAGAATGAGATAGGGGTTTGCTAGTTTGTCAGTATGGTTCTATTCCACAAGGAGGGCCCATCTCTCTTGTTCATCACCTTATGCCTAATGTCTATGGTCCGGTAGCTCAGTAAGCATTTGTCACAATTCTTGTGAATCAACAAAGAAATGATTGATCTGTCCTCTGTCCCTTGTAGGCCGGATTCTTTTATTTTTTAGGTTAGTGTACAAAATGATGGCATTCCCATATTTATGTTGAAGATCCTCTAACTTTTAAAACCATGACGAGTCAAATATAGCCAGTGCGTTCTGTGAAAAGAACTCACTTACTCCGGCCTCCATGAAGGCTGCTTTATAGGGTCCTTCCATCTATGTAGTGTGCATAGACATTTCTGCCTCACCCTGGGAGTCACTCCTACTTTATAGCCAAGAGAACTGAGGCTGGAGGGATCCCCAGTAGCCCAAAATGGGGGGATGGTCTAGTAATGAGATCTGTTTCCAAAACAGCCCAGTTGATATTGACCCAACCTGTGGCCTATGTAGCCGGCTCCCTCATCCATCAGCCATTGTTAATGAACCCTCTGATATTAATTGTCTTTATTCCTTCCTTGAGTTTGGATTGACATTTTGTAATGTCTGCTCTGTATGCCTTAGTCTTTAGATCGTTTTTTTGTTTGTTTGTTTGTTTGTTTTTTTTTTAATTCTCAATTTGATGTGACCAGGAAAATCTTTTGGATTGAGTTTATTGGGAGAGATGGTCTTTAATTATAAAAGGCCGTCGTGTGGGAGGCAATCTTCGGCTAAGGCTGTTATGAATACTGTTTTTATTTAAATATGATGGGCTGGAGACCTCATGGAAATTGAGCTTTGGCTCAAGTAGGAAGAAAATGTGGTCCTTGGAGGAGCTTGAGATTGTGTGTGTGTGTGTGTGTGTGTGTGTGTATGTGTGTGTGTATACGCGTGTGCGTGCGTGCGCACACGCATGCATGTGTGGAGGTCAGAAATCAGGTCTCTCCTATCCTGTGGGTTCTGGGGATCAGGATCAGGCCAGCAGACTTTCCCTTTTCCAACTGATCCATTTGGATGCTCCCTGATTGTTGTGAAGCGAGAGCAGAGTGAGAAATGAGGAGCCAGGGAAAGGCTGAGGATCAGTTCTTTCTTGTGATCAGTTTGTCTTATTATCAGTAGGTTTAGCTTTTCTTCTTCATGAAACAGCTGGGTTTTTGAAGTAGAAAGTCTCCATGGGAACGAGGCTTTGGGTTGCCTTATCACATAGCTAGAAAATGCCTTACATCTAATAAACACCCAATACGTGCCAAGAACATTAATCTGTTCTTAAAGTCGGGGGGTGTGGATGGCCATATGGTTGTGGTGATGTTCAGTGATAGCTCCCCCGGTTAGTAAGGCAGCAGCGTAGAAGTGACAGCAAGCGTTTGCCCTGGTGTACGGAGCTGAAGTTTCGAGTCGGTCTTCCTGGGGCAGTGATGCATGCTCTTTCCACCCACCGTGCGTGATTATGAAATTGCCTTAGCTTAACTCTATATAACAGAATAGTCGCTGTAGTTAATCTGTGGCTGGGAAGAGGGGGGCAGGAATGACAGGAATTCAGCGTGTTCTTCTGGGTAGCCTAAAGTGACATGGATAAATACGCTGCCAGCGTTCTTCCCCTGAGAAACATTTGGTCACAAGAAGATCTGGCTTTAAGAACAAACTCAGATTCGGGTGGGTGTGTGGCTTTTGGCACAGCCTTGGATCCCTGGAATGGTCTAATGTACATCTGGTTTCTTTTTTCCCATGCTTTCCTTGGGGTGTCCAGCAAGACACACTTCCTGCCTGTGGGGTTATCTACATCCATAGACTGAGTTTTGCCTTGCCAGGTCACACGGAGAAGGCAGCGTACAGAGTGCATAGGGCGGTGTAGGGGCCGGACAGAAGTACCTGTGAAAATACCTGTGCAGGATTATACAAGGCAAGTGTCCTGGGGCGGTAGAAATTGGGGTGCTTGACTGAAGGCCAAAAGGCAGCAGTTGTGTTCTGGTTTGGGGGCTAGGAAGTGGCAAACGTTTGACAGATCCCTTTCAGTCTCCCATGAATCACAAATGTCACAACTGTCAGACTGTGAGAAAGCTAGATGACTTGTATCCTTTTAGCTGTGCTAGGTACATAGGCCGCACAATTCTTTGATAGTGTCACAGTATGGGACAACTGGAAAATTGGAGTAAAGAGAAAAAGGAAAGAAAACTAAGATGTTTGATGAGAAACGAAAAGAAGTGTGTGGAAAATTACCTTTCAGTAATTCATTCCATTTTAGGACAGTTATCAACTTTGTGCAGAGCTTTCTGATCTTAGAAGTTAGTTTTAAATCATACTCCTTCTTAACTTCATAGAATTAATATTGGTGACAACTCTGTTAGACACAATGGCTACTAAAACATCATGTAGCCTACTAAACGGAGAATCCCTGAAGCATGGGCTTGACCACCCTGAAGAAGCGCTCACTGGTTAACAGCTTGTCTCAGGACAAGAGGCCTGGAGTGGATCCCGCTTCCATTTGCTTTCCCCACAGTGAGGCTGTGAAAAGATGGGCCATGTGCTTGGTGCTTTCTCAGATTGGTGTGGGGGCTGAGGCGAGACGTATTGACCAATGAGAGAGCTCCACCATGTGAGAGCTTGTCACAAGTGTTCGGACCCTTGTTGTTTAGTACCCTGGTGGGTTCCAGGTGGCTTTAGATTTCCAGAAGGCTGGCTTTGGGGGACTTGAGACTTTGTGGAATATAGAAATTTAGCATGCCAAGTTTCTTCCTTGTTTGTCTGAAAACAAATGCGTGTATTTGAAATTGAAGACAAAAGGACAACATTAGGGTTATTATTAAACTCAAGAAGCAGCCTAATGGGGATCATATAGCTGTCTAACTTCATAGAATAGTGGCTCCTAAAGTGGCTTGACACAGCGGCTGTAAGACCAGGCTTTTGTCCAGAAATGATCAATTAGGAGTCTATAAAGAATTCGCTCTTCTCTTCTGCGATTGCTACATTCATACCATCACCATGACACAGAGCCTCCCTCTTCCTAACACTCTTGGCTCTCTGGCTGCACCTTCCTGGCCTGCCATCCCTTCAGAGCCACAGTCCCCTGCTGGTACCCGATCCTTGAAAGTGTTTCTGCATTTTGCCACACTGGAGATGACTCTTCAGAGTTCACATTTTTAACTTCAAAATAAGTCCCAGGACACACGTTGGAGAGTGTACACCCACGAGCGGACCACTGTCAGAGGGAGAGTCCGGGCCTAAGCCTCCACCGAGCCTGGTTCCCAGTCCTGCCCCAAAGCCCCCAGCAGCTTCACCGGCAAAGGCGCTGATCCTGCGGTTTTTACCGTGGAGATGCAACTCTTCTTTCTCCTCCTCTGTTTCAATGAAGAACTTAAAAGCAAATTTGAAAGATTTACCATCCCCCGGGCTAGACTATTCAGTGTTTTCCTCTTCTAAAATATTGGAAATAACAGCCCCTCTCGGGATTACTCAGTCTCGCTTCCTGGACTGCAGTCTTCAAGTTCTCGTAGACAGCTTTCCCCAGGATTGCGTGTTGGTGGGAAGAAGCTTTACTTTGGTAACAAGTACATAGTAACAGCCGAGTTTCCTTTTGAATTGTTAGGCTGCAGGAGTCACAAGGTGGTGCCAGCTGGAGGCTGCTTTTACAATGAGCGACGCGTTAAGTGTGCTAACGTTAAAACAGTGTGCTCCCCTCCCCGTGGGAAGGGGCCGAGCAGGACTTTCCTCTTCCCGAGCCAGCTTACCCTCTTGCCTGTATCAACTCATGTGTTAGGGAGAGTGAAATATGAAAGTGGAAAGGGCACTGTTGACTAGAGAGGGAGTGGGAATTCTTGTCCGTC
>NW_026585504.1:10739767-10757874 GCF_907164565.1 Psammomys obesus
CCCCCCCCCCCCCCCCCCCCGCTTTAACAAGCTTTGTTTGTTTAAGAGGCCGATTTGCAAGTCTCTTGGTTCCTTCCTGTGAAAATGCCACAGGAAGGAACGACAGCAGAGAAAACTGGAGGAAGAAAGAGTGTCGGGAGCTGTTTAAACGCCCACCCCCTTGGAGTTAATCAGTGGTTCGTAAAGTTGAAATGCCTTTTTTGTTTTGAGAACCAAGTTTCGGACTCAAGTTACACAAGAGAAGATATTATTTGTCTTAAGAACGGAAGGAACTCGGTTCACATGAACTCGTACGCAGATTCTCTTATCATGGGGGAATTGCAATTAGGGATTCGGGATCTTGAGAACATGATTGTGACCTAGTTATTCCTGTACTTGGAGTACTCATAGGAGGGACTGGCTGGGACTGAAAATAATGAATTAAGACTTTCCAGCTGGGATGTGATGAAAGCACTCCGGGAGTCTCCGTGTCTTGGCCAGACTGCATGGGTTATAACTTGGAGGGACCCAAACTAGCGGGAGTATATGACAGATTTATGGCCCAATTGATGCTGGGCATCAGGGAAAAAAGGCTGGGGCTTAAAGTGCTCTGAGAACTCTGACTTCTGGAAGAGCTGCCACTGGGCAGCAGGAGAGGAGAAAGGTGACTTCCTCCTGTAGTGGGGAGCTAAACCCAGCTTGAGACAGCCAACTGGAACCACCGGCAGGCTTTTTTTTTTTTTGTAGCAGCTCCTTCTCCGAGACCCCTTCTTTGCCCTCCTGCTGGCAGTTCTCAGTGATCCCTCCCACACTGTGCAGCTTGCGGCCTGTACCATCAGGTTCTGCTCCTAGGCCTTGGGGCAGCATAAGGCCAGGGACTTCCCCCTCCCTGTTCCCCACACGCCTGTTCTTTGTTGGAGACACAGATGCTATGGTAGTAGCAGAGGAAGTAGCTCAGGGGAAACTGTTGAGGGGAAGAGTGAATGGATGGAGTCATTTTAAGCTGGACCTTCATGTTAGTCTCTCTGCCTTCCCTGCACCATCTCTTCCTGCTCCCGTGTCCTCCATCTTCCACCAAGCATTTATTAGGATGTGCCAGGGTCCGGTTACCAATAGAACACGGTTCCTGTACCTCAGAGCTCATGGTTACTTGGGATGAGCCAAGTGTCAGTGAGGATGTGCAAACATGGGTGGCACTGATGTGTTAACAATGAGCTACGATGAGAGTAAGAGGGGAAGTGATGTTGCGGGTCCGGGCGGTCAAAGAAAGGTTCACATTGTTTTCAGTGGAAGATAAAGAATTAGAAGATTACGATTTATAGAACTTACAAGGATTTGTAAGACTTGATGAAAATAAACCGCCTTAGGAGAAAGTATAAGAATTGGGGTTGGAGAGATGGCTCAGAGGTTAAGGGTACTGGCTGCTTATGCAGAGGACCTGGGTTCAATTCCCAGCACCCACAAAGCTCACAACCTCCTGTAACCCTAGTTGCAGGAAATAAGACATCTTCTTCTGGCCTCTGAGGGCTCTGCATGGATGTGGTGCACATACATACATGCAGGCAAGACTCTCATAACATAAAATAAGTGTTTTAAAAAGTCTGAGTGAGTCTTGAAGAGTGACCTAATCTTATCAGGGAAAGTGCAGGTGCTTCATGTGATGGAGACAGGAGATCCAACAAATGGTGCTTTGAGGAAGCAAAGTCACTGGCCTTTCAGCGGGCTGTGCTGTCTTGAGTAAATCGGAAGGATCGTGATTTCTGCATCCTTCAGACCAATAACCACAAAGTAGCTCAGCCAATTTTGGTCATCTTGCTTTTCTCTCTCTTGACTCCCTAGTTTCACCTGGATGCCCCCAGTGAGAATTGAAGGGAGCTTGGAAGCATGACTTCCGGTCTCTTGCTCCATCATTATTTGTAGTTTGGAGACTACAAATAATGTGCGTGCGCGTTGGGGGTGCCATGCATGTGCAACTGTGGGCGTGTGTGTGAAGGCCAGGGGCTAACGTTGGGTGTCTTCATTGTGCTTTAGCCTATGTTTTTGAGACAGGCTCTCTCACGGAACCCTGCCCTTGCTATTTCTGATCTACTGCGTGGCCAGCTGGGCCCTGAGGTCCACCTACGCCTGCCCCTCCTCTCCTGCCCTCAGGTTACAGATGCCCTTAGGTGCTCCCTGCATTTATGTGTGAGCTAAGGATTTAAACTCTGGTCCTGATGCCTACACGGCAGGCACTTCACTCACCCAGTCATTTCCCCAGCCCCTGTTTTAGCTCTTAATAAGAAACTTCAAAGCTGCCAAGCCCAAATTTGCAAAGTGCCTCCGTCAGCCTAGATTCTTTTTTGTTAGTTTACTTCTTAGATTAACATACAGAGGGAAATGGGTTTCACAGCAGGGTCCTCAAACATGCTTTGTTTTCCTTGATTCCCCTTCCCCAGGCCCTTCCAGTTGGTCCCCCTGGCTGTGGGCAGTGTCATGGCCCGAGAACAGCCATGTTCTGTGGTCCATGCTGCACACAGTGTGACTTGGTCTTTGTGGGCAGGTGAGCCTCTGAGAGCACACCATACCTGTCGTGTCAGGTACGTGGAGTTTCCACGTACCTCAGGCCAGACACAAACCATTTCCACTCTCCAGTCTGGGAGTGTTCCCTAGCGGAACCTGCCTTTATATTTGGGCTCTAGGATTACCCATCAGCAAATGGATACGGCTGTGTTGGTCTAATCTAATAAAAGCTCCGAGTTTTAATAGTTTTTACTATTAAAATTATGTGAACAATGTCATGGTGGCCTTCATGACACTGGTTGTTCCTTGGTGGCTCCCTGAGTTTCTGATTGGGAGCCCATGGGAACAACTGCTGTGTTGAGCTTTTCCGTGTTCTTGATCATTTTACTAACATTTTGTTCAATCTTCTGAAGCTCATATCATTTATATTGGTCTCGTTTTGCTGTGACAAGAACAGTGGGAAATGTTCAGGGCCCTGATGTGTCCCTATACAGGTGTTTACATCAAATAGGTGCTTAATACATACTCGATGAGTGAGCAGATGAGAACTGTATTTCTAAAGCATATGTCTGCTCACTGCCCTTAGGCCAAAGTCCAGATTGCTTTTTCCAAGAGTCCCGGTGCCATATTGAGCCTAGAGCTGGTAAGCTCAATGTCCGGCCGCCATGACCACAGCCTGGTCTGCAGTACATGCTTGAAACTCTGTGCTCTACTCTCTGCTTCCATCAGAGAAGGAAGATTCCATCAGAGATGGAAGATTCCATCTCTGAATCATCTTTCCTGATTCATCGTATGAGGACTCAGCAATCTGCACTGACCTAATAAATAGGGTGAGCAGGCCAGTGTCATGGCCCAAGAACAGCCTAGTTCTGTGGCCCATGCTGCATACAGTATGACTTGGTCTTTACAGCTTGGACGAGGCAAATGAGATCTAATGCTTTGCTGTTCTATCATGGGACCATGCTTGGGTTTCATTTACTCTGGAGTTCTGTCTGGTTACCGCAGTGAAAGAATGACCACTGCTGTCTGCTGGAAGGCCTTGCCTCTATCCTAGCTTAGTTCAGAACGCTGCCCCTGCCACTTGCTAGGAGAAGCTCTCCTGAGACATCAGTATCGTTTGGAAGCCAAAGTTTCGTTAGGCTTCTAGTTAGGCTCCCTAAGTTGCCTGTCAAACATCTTCCTAAAAGAAGAGGGTGTTGAGGGACTGATGAGAACCCAACGTCTTCTTGCTAGACCATAAATTATAACTGAGAGCTACATGTTAGGAAGTGAATATAGATTATTTTCCTTAGACCTTTGAGCTCATATTTGCTGAAGCTTGTTCAGTGCCCACCATGCTAATAAAACTAGTGTTTTCCTGAGTCTGTTTCTATTCTTCTTTACCTAGTAATTTTCTGTGCAATCAGCACAGAGTACGGTCTGTATGCATGCTTGTCCCCATGTTCCCCTTTAAGAAGCAGTATGTAGCCCCATGTTTGTATTTTGTTAAGCTTTGGGATTTCACCCTCGTGCTTCATTTTCTGCTGTGTCGCCATGAGTAGTTTTGTGTGTGTGTGTGGTGTGCAGAGGTTTCTCTGTACTTCATATAAACTTCTTGAGACACGGTCTGGGCACCTTAAAGCACTTAGCATACATTGTCAATGTGACCACGTGTGTCTGAATGTCTGAGCTCTGGTTTTGCCTCATTCTGGTGAGCATGTGATCTTTTTGAGTAATACAACATTAAAGCCTTTGTTCATCCTATCAATAGACAGTAGGTCTGAAACTTTTTGTTCAGCCTATTGATCAATGGTAGGTCTTCAGAGAATTGTGTTCTTAAATATTTATTCTATTTATTTGACATTTTTCTTGATGCTTAATTTCTGTTAATATTCTGATTTTTTTTTTTGAGACATGGTCTCATGTAGCCCTAGGCTAGCCTTGGGCTCACTGTGTAGCTAAGGATGTCCTTGAACTCCTGATACTCCTGTCCCCATCCCCAAAGGACTGAGATTACTGAGATATGCAGCATTCAAGACTGAACCCAGGACTTTATTCATACTAGGCAACTCTACCAACTCAACTACATCCCCGCTCAATACACAAATATTCTTATTTTTGTTCACATTCTATGTTTACGTTTCTTTGTGATTTTTATCTGCTGCGCTTGAGATTACAGATTCCTTTAGCTTCCAGAGACTGGATACATATTTTAATTTACATTCCAGTTTTCATATTGACTTTTAGCTGTATTGACGTATCAGTCCAATTTAGATTTGTTGTGGGCTTAAAGCAGACGATAGTAGGGCTCCAGGGTTCTGCTATGCCCACTTCAGGGTGAGACCAGTGCTGAGCACTGAACTCCAGGATTCATTCCCTGCTGGGGGGCCTGACTCTTGCTAACAGCGTTTCTTACATCAAACTGATTGTTGGTCTAACCTTGGATGTTCTTCACCTCTGCTGCCGTCCCCTGGTTGGTGGATATGGGCAGTAGTTTCTCAAAGGTGCTTTTTGCTCATGCCAGGTCATGTCCTGTTTTTGGCTTCTGTCTTGGGCTTGTGAACGCTGCCGTCCAGTAAAGAGCGGGTACTCAGCATTTGTCAGCATTCACTCATCCACAGCAGGATCCCTTCCAATTGCTTTGCTTAGGGGACCTGCTCACCCATCATTCTGGTGCCTGCCTGGCAGCTGCCTGTTTGCCCAGCTCAGCCAGCACACGTAGGTAATTTCTGCCTCCTTAGCTAGCAGAAAAGCTTTCTTTTCCAACTCTAGTTTTCTAGAACAAATTAAGACACTGTTTATAGCAACATCATCATTCTGTTTTTTTTTTTTAAGACGTTTTTAAAAGGCAAACGATTCAACAATTGAGCAAGAACTGACTTTAGTATAAGCAAGACTATGAGCTCGTGTACTTCCACCTCTGCGACCTCCCCACCCAGAAGTTCCTTGGCTGCAAGTGCACCTCACTTCCTGTCTCTTTTGTTCTTCTCCAGGTTCTTTGGACATTTGTAGTATCAGAGGCACACAACAAAAATTTCAAGTTGTAGGGCCCATTGTAAAAAACGGGCACTAAAACACATAGAAAAACCTGATTGGGAATGAGTTACAGGTAAGGTTAGACATACAGAGCTCACTTCAAACAAACCCTCTCACCCAGATGCCTCACTGCAGACAGTAAAGTTTACCATCGGGTCAGCTGACAGTGTGTGCACTGTCTTAGGTCAGCATATAAGAGTTGATTCACCAGCCAATCTGTTTTTTCAGAACAGATGTACATTGTTATAATTTACCGCATCAACCCATCTGTGTCTAGCTCAACACATTTTAGTGAAGACTGATGTAACCTGTCCCAGAAGCTAGTTTTTGATTCCCTTTACTAGGCACAGTGATACCACCCCATGCCCTCCCAGTTATCACCTGTTCCCTTTCCTTCTAAGTTTGCCTTTTTCTGAGTTTTCTGCACAAAATGGCAGTATTACGGCATCCCTCCTGGTTTTTGCCATGTGCTGTTTTGTTCCTGGTTGTGGAATGATGTTATGGCCTCTGGGCGCATCACCACTCCTCATTTGTGCGACACTGTTTCCCTTTGCTAGCACGCAGACCTCTGTGTGTTTCTGTGAATTTCTTCCTGTTACCTTAAGACAGATATGGAAGTATGAAATCACCGGTTCATATGCCGTTGGTTTGTGTTTAACTTTTTAAGCTGGTCCATAATAACGAACAGGAAAAGCTTCTAGTGTTCGTTCGGTAGGGCACGCAGCATAACAGCGACGCTTGTCAGCAGCTAACTGACCCTTTCAAGGTAGCTGATAGAGAGTATTGTGAGCGACACTGCCCAAAAAAAGATTAGCTTTATCTGATCAAGAAACACTGTATGTGCTTTGAGCACTGTATTTCTTAAATATATGCATGTATTATGTAACTAAAAAGAAAACCGATAAATTTTATAATTTTAGGCTCCCGCCTAACATCAGCCTACTGTGCAACAGGTCACTCGAGCTTGCTGCTTTTATCTAAATGTGGCACCCAGAGACCCACTGAGCAACTTTCACAGCAAAAAGTCAAATGATGTTCAGAAGGGCAGTGTGTGTGTAGCATTCTCATTTTCCTCCGGAACCTCTCCTTACTGCCCATCTTTACTCATTATGGTCATGCTAGTGGGTGTCTTACTTTCCTAGGGACATATGATATTGAACATCTCTTCATGTGCTTCTACATATATATTATTTGGTAAAGTATGTACTTAGCTTTTTTTTTAATTTTTATTTTTAAGATTCAGTTTGCTTATTGAATTTCGGGAGTTTTCTTGCCTTTGATGGAAGTCCTGTATTGGACATAAGTATCATTCCCAGTCTGAGACTTGTTTCTGTTTATTGTTCTTAATGTAAATATTTCTTAAATTATAAAATAGGTCCTTTTATTTTTTGGCAGTTTCATACATATATGATAAATTTTAATTGTTTTCAAACCCCATTACAGTCCACTCTCATCCTCATCCCTCTTCTGCTGAAACCCTTCTCAACATGTTCCCCTCCTTCTTCTGTTTCTTTGTGTGCCTGTGTATGCTTATGTTCATGAGACACACTGAGTTTAATTAGTGTGGTTTGCACACTCATGGTGGGGTTATTTATATGGAGTACACAGTACTGAGGGAAGTGATACCTACCCCCCTAGCAACTGCTTACTGCCTCAAGTCTCTCAGGGAAGAGTGGGGCCTCATGAGCCCTTCCTGACACACGAGGAGGAACTGTTGGGTCAAGTCTTGCTCAGGTCTTCTGCAGGTAACCACAGCTACAGTGAGTTCAAGTGCAAGAGCCACGTCATATTTAGAAATTGTCTTTTTGCTGTGCATCTTTCTATCCTCTGGCTCTTACTTTCTTTCCACCTCCTCCTCTGTGATGATCCTTGCCTCAGATATAACCAGAAAGTGATTGGTTACTCCATCACACCAAGATTCTACCAGTGGGCACATGTTGCTTGGCAGTTTAATATTGTAGCCTGTAACATTCGTAGCTGGGTACTGCTGTCTGGGTACTGAAGTCTGCACAGTAGCCTCAGGCACTGTGAAAGCTAGCCAGCAGGGAGAAAGCTTCCTGCCCAGTTCCAACTTGATGTCTCTCTGATCTGTGGTCAAGGTGTGTTTGATGTCTTCAGCAATAGAGTTTACCATCACATTCTGATGGGCAACCAAGAGCAATGGCAACAGGCCTAGCGGGTTCTGGAGACCTCTGGGTCCTCCCTTTCCTACAGCTCATAGGGAGAAATCCCACACTTGTCACTGGGCCTTCCCTCCCTCTCTTCTTCCCTCCTTTTCCTCTCACTCTCCTCCTTTTTCCTTTCCTCCCTTTCTCCTATGTGTGTGTGTGTGTGTGTGTGTGTGTGTGTGTGTGTGTTCCTGGGCTTGATCATGACAGTCAAGCTCTCTACTACTGAGCTACATCCTTAGGCTGTGTGTATACACACATACCCATATGCATATCACGGGCCCTACTTATGAATCTCCTGTCTCAGCTCTTTGAGTAGTCGGGATTAAGACTGGTACCACCAGGTTTGATATGTATTCTTGTTATCTCTCTCTCTGTCTCTCATATCAAGATAGTGGCACTTTTCTCACTGGCCATTCATATTGTACATTATGGTTGTTTCTTTTCAGACGCTAAACCAGCCTTGCATCCCTATGATAAGTCTATGGCAAATCATTCTCACGATACATTATTTCTTTCGCTTCAGTTGTGCTGTGTTCAGGGCCTTTACATCTCTCTTCACAGGAGGTGGATTTTAGTTTTTCTCTTTAAGATGATACAGGCTCATAGACAAGTTGCGAGGTGAGTCAGCTGATCTTCCTCTCCAATTAGAGGGAGGAAGGATGATACAGTTGCCTCTTACTCTGTCTTTGGTGAATTTCCATTAAAATAATTTCTAATTTCTCATGAACTGATATTCTCATAAAATGCAATAAAATGCATCACTTAAAAAAATCATACAAACAGATACAAATATAGCTTATAAAGGCCTTTCCCTTCACAAGATAGATTTAACATGTTTGAAAACTCCTGGGACAAACTGATACAAATGCAAAGGTTTATGTTTTGTTTTTTTTTTTCTTTTGGTGTTATGAGCTGATGTCTCATATAGCCCAAATGATCTTGAACTTGCAATGTAGGGGAGAATGATCTTGAACTCCTAATTTTCCTGGCTGTTTTCCAAGTGATAGGATCATGTGTGTATGCCACCATGCCTGCCTTCTAAAGGTTTATCCTTAATTCTTTTATCCATCTCCTCACAGTCAGGAAATAATTCTCACAAATCCGTGAATCAGCTTAGAGTTGAATGGACATAGGCTTGGGCTTTCTAAACATGGACGTACATGGAAATCATCCAAGAATATTGTTCATAAAAGGCATTTCTTATTGAATAGGTCTGGGAGTCTGGCCTGAGCCTCAGCGTGTCCATCAAACTCATGGTATCACTACTCTCACTTGCCAGTGGGCCGTACTTAGGTTCATGAGTATGATATATAACGCAAACAGTAAAACAAATATGTATATATAATATAAATGTAGTTATATATTATGATTACGTGCATGTGTCTGTGTGGGGCTTGTGTACGTATGGGTGCTTGTGGAGGCCATGAGCTACACAGCCCTCCCCAGCCCCGTGCTGGAAATAAAGGTGTTTGTGAGCTGCCTGCTGTGGGTGCTGGGCACTGAATTCATCTCCTCAGCAACAACACTGCATGCTCTTAGCCTGCTAAGCCATCTTACCAGCCCGCATATTTGGATTTTGTATTACTGCTCAACCATTATAGTTCTCCAAGTACTGGTTGCTTTTCTTGGTTCCTTGCCTTCATGGGCCTCCATCTGTGAAGTTATCGATTGAAGGGTTTGAACAGAGAAGATCTGTCAAGTCCCTTCCAAATCTCATGTCTGTGATCAAGGGAGAATTATCACTGAACTCACATTTCCTTTCTGATAAAAATAAGAAAATGTTAATTCAAAGATTTCTATGGCGACATTTCTTCACATCGTGTCAAAAGAAAATGTGTTTTACTGAAATTAGCACAATACGGAACCATCAATCAGCATCCAAGGATTATTCCATGTCTGATGTCTGGAAGAAGTGGGTGGGATCTTGTTCCGTCTCACAGTTGGAAATCTGATTAAAACATAATTAACTGTGCTTAAACTATGAGGAGACAAGTAAAGTAGGTGCTTGTATTATGAAATTCAAGTTGACACAAAATCGCTGGGCAATGAAAATCGTGCAATGATTTCATTTTCCCTTGCACTTTGTTTCACTTACTGAGACATTCTCAGTAAACACTGAAACATTCTCTCCCACTCCTTACAAGCAAATGGGATGGATGGTTCAATGTGTTGTCAGGACCTCTGGGACCCATGTACCCAGCCTTCTACATGTGTGAGTGTGATCTTGCTCTTACCACAGGCTCTACACTGGTGGGTGGGGACAGCCTCCAGAGAAAGTAGCTAATAATTGATACAACGTACAGACCACAGGAATAACATTCTTTGGCTAATAGAACAAAATTCTAGCTCATGCTCCTGTTTTCAGCCCTTCCAATAAGATTTAAAACACTCAGCCATCCTCTTAAACTTTTATTTTTCTGACTCGAATATAAGTCAGCTCTTCCATGCCACTATCCATCTTAATTAAAGAACAGACATTGGCAGCGTTCCTATTTAGCATGCCCCAGGCCCCAGGTTGATCTTCCGTACAAATGAGCAAAATGAAAACCTGCTGTCAGTGCTAGTGTTTCTCTAAAAATTTCTCAAAAACCTTTAAAATTTTGAAGAGAAATAACCATTTATCACTATTTTATCTGGGTGAGCTTGTTGATATAAGACACATTTTTAATCTAACACACTATTAGCATTTTATCTTGGTACAGAGATGTGAAGACTCTAAAATGAAAAATGATAGAATAGAAAGTTTATTTCCTGTTTCCTCTCAGTTTAACGCATTGAACTCTTAATTCAAGGATAAAGATATTGTACTTTTTTATTCTTGCCTTTACTGCAAGATATTTTATATGGTAGGTTTTGTTTACTCATTTAGAAATAACAAGGTCATTATGATGGACCATTTGATTTTTAGTTAAATACTTTTATTACTGATATTTTATATGTACGGGTATTTTGCTTGCATATATGTCTGCGTACCACATGTGTGCTTGTTACCTATAAGGGCTAAAAGAGGGCATTGGATGCCCTGGAACTGGAGATACAGATGGAAGCCTAGGTGGCTTCTGGGAATTGAACTTAGATTTTTCTGAAAAAGCAGGCATTGCTCTTAACCACCAAGCCAAGCCATCTCTCCAGGTCTGGACCTTTTTCTTTTTAATTAGCTCACGCTGCATTGTGATCTGTGCTAACAGACATCATTAATATTAGGGCAGGCATGGCTCAGAATGTTTCCAGTGGTTCTTCCTGACAATGGGCTTATAACGAAATCTCATTTCTTCTTTTTCTGATTTTCTCTATCTCTTTTGAATGCCCTAGAAGGGCCTCGTTTATTTTAATTAAAAGTCTTTATACACAAAGCTTTAAAAATCTAGGAATTTTAGCCTTATTTTACTCTCAGGAATTTTTCATGTGCCTCTGTCCTGCGTACTGTACATACAGTATGCCGGGCAGGTGCTTGAGGCTAGGGAGAAGAAGCAGGTGAGAGCCAGCTGTTTCCCTGGAGCTCAGGCTGTGGTTCATCATCACATTGAAATCTGGTCAGAGGAGAACATGCTCCCATTAAAATATTACCATCTGAAGGAATAACTCTGCGCCGCCCACCTGGAAGGGTGACTAAGTAAAGGCCTCTGACACTTGGTGCATGGAAAGTGTCACTGTTGTGGTGGTGGTGCTCTGCCGGTGTCAGACAGTCTGGGCACAGGGCAAGATTGCTCACCTAGGCAGTTTCTGAGAAGTCTGCCGTACCTGCAGCTGCTGGGCCCTGGCCCAGGACTCTGAACGCCCATGGCCAGGACTTTGTCAAGCTAAGTTTCTTTAATGACTTTGTGAATGCATTTCTAGCTTTATCATAAGGGCTAGTGAGAAATCAGGGTTTGGGTTTTCTTCTTTTGTAGTTATGTAACTTTTTTTTTTTTTGTTTTGTAGATATTTATTTTATAGATATGTGAAGGTCTCCTAGACCTAATTATTTTTATCCTATTAATACATAGTAAACATATGAGGGGAAACGTCAATAACTAGGAAAAAATATTTCCTGAATAGTTCAGATAGAGAAACTGAGTCAGAAAAGCATCTCTCCTGTGACGTCATAGCAAACCACACACCAAACCTCCTTGGCTTTGTGTTGCGGACGGGCTCTGTGTCCTGGCAGATGATTCCGATAAGCTTGCTTTATTGATCTGCTTGCACAGCGACTAACCGTGTTCCAGAAAAAGCCTTCTCGGGTGATCCCTGAGTGGCAGGGTGGAGCCGGTCTATGCGATGATGAGAATGGTGGGTGTGGAGAGCTAGCCGGTCTGATGGCAAGTTTCTGGTTTCGCAGTGAGGCAGCTACAGCACCAGCCTGGAGCATTCTCCGTGCCCGCCTCCCAGACCAAACATTATTGCCTTCCCCTAGACTTTCCAGACCACCCACCGGTACACTATAGCATATAAGAGGATCCAGATGCTTAGAAAGAGTGAGGGTGAGTGTCGAGCGTGCATGACGATGTCCCGTTAGCCCCTCTAGATTTGGAGCACTGTTAACATAGCTGGCTTACCAGGGAAGCCAAACGTCATTTCACAGTCCCCCTTTCTGACTTTTTTTTTTTTAAAGAAATGTACCAGCATTAATATATACCATGAAATATATGTGTTTCAAGCATTTCCTTGATTTGAAGATCTCTGTGTCTTTCCAATCTATATCTCCCTTCAGTAGTCCTTTGCAAACAGAGAAGAAATGGACTATTTGATGTGCACACACCAACCTCTGAGGGGCAGAGAGGGTGGAGAGCAGAGGGTACCATGTACACGAGAGACAGCCGCAAGGAAAGAGTACCAAATCCATGTGGAAAGCGCATTTGCAGCATAGTAGAAGACAGATGACTAAATATAGACAACATATAGCGTAAGGCTTACTTTCTTGGAAATTAAAAAATGTTTCATTTTATACATGTTTTAGGAATGAGTAGGTGGTTGGAACCCACGCCACTTGGCAGCTTCACGGCGGTTTAACTAGTGGAATATGGTTTTGAAATAGTTCCTTCAAAACCGACTTTATAGAAGTGGGTTCCTTACTCTCCCCTAGGATAGCAGGTTTATGGGAAGCAATTAATTCCCCTCACAAGACACTCATTCATTAATTTATTGATCACAGGCCCTTCATTTTTCTCATCGTCCTTTTTTAATGTTGTCCTCAAGTCCAAGTTCATCACATAACCTTAATTCAAAAACATTTCTCCCAAATTACATTTCTCTTTAGAATGGTGGCATGAGAAGAGCAGGAGGTAGGCCTGGGACAACAGCCCAGTGTGTAGCCTGCTTCCTGCTCAAGTCTTCTGAGCTGAACCCCTACAAAAGCCAGGCACCATAGCTCATGTCTGTAATTGTAGTGCATCGCTAGGGGAAGGTGGAAGGCAGAGAGAAGAACTCCTGAAGACTGTGGCTCGGCTAGCCTGGCATACACGGAAGTGAACAAGGTGAATGGTGAGGACCAGCTCCTGAGGTTGCTGTCTGACGTTCAGAGGCACCGTGGCATATCTACTCCCACATTCACAAGGGAGGGAGTGGAGGAGGAGGAAGAACAAGGGGAAAGAGAGGAAGGAAGAGGAGGAGAGGAGAAAAGAGAGGCAGAGGAGAAGGAGAAGGAAAAGACGGAGGAGGAGAAGGAAGAGGAGGAGGAAGAGGAGAAGGAGGAGGAGTGTTCGTTTGTTGGTAAAATATCTTCAGTGCCTGAAATAGCTCATGGCAAAGAACAGAGACTTAAGGTATACAAGACAGAATATGTGACAGAGTAATGTTCAGTCCTAAACATGGCATAACACTGCTCCTCAATGTTCAGAGAACATACTCACTGTCAGTCAAAGTTACACAGGCGGCATAGCCTTGCTCTCCATAGCTGTACAGGGGAAATTTATGGCCACCTGCTTTTTTTGTCATGATCCTGTGGTATTCTAGTAAGCCAGAAATACGGACAGGGGCACACGCTTTTTGGCAGATCAGGCCTGGACTCACTGTCCACCTAGTCTAATCTTCCCCGAAATGTGGTCTGCTGTTCTCCTCATCCTCCCCATGTGGTTGTCGGTAAACATGTGATTCTTGGGTTCCAGGGGGTCAGAATTCTCGGGTGTCCAGTGCAGGGATCCAAATGCTACATATACTGAACTTGGACTGGCACAGCTCAGGACTGACCCCCTCCCCTGCCCCCACAGCCTATTGCCAAGTGGTTCTAGAACGGTTGCTGGAGTGATCTGCCCTCCTGTTTCTCTTCGCTATGTGCATTGACTCTGTAAGCCGTTTACAGGAGAGCTTTGAAGATGATGATAATGTTATCAAGAAGCAGAAGTTTTCTCGTTTAGAGAGAAAACTTCCCTCCATAGGATTAAGATTTAGAAAACTCTCACGACATGGTTGTCAGTTTAGGGGATCAGTTAGGAATTGTTGATAAAGTCTACAAAGAGAAATGTGGGGGTTGAGTTGGCAGTGAATGTATTTAGCCTGTTTGTGTGGCCATAGGAAAAAAGAACCTTTCCAGAAGAATGGATGAGCAGTGAAGAAGTAATTCCCTGTTAATCAAGAGCTGTGCAGTGGGGGAGAATTCCCAGCGGACACTATCTAGACTTCTTGATCTTTGGCCCCCGTGAGTGCTCTGCCTATTCACAGAGTTTAGGATGGCATGATTTGAGCACTGGTGTTCACTGGAGGGCATGCAGGTAAGGTTCTCTGATTCAGTCCAGTGTTCTATAATCTCAGCTTCCCACAGAGCAGAAGGTAATGAACACTTCTGGTGGCCGGAGCTGGGAAGGCAGAATGTACTGATCCAGCTCATTTGCAGGAAATCACTAATTGTCTTAAAAACATAAATCATCGTAGTTCAGCACACACAATCCTAGAACCCCACCCCCACCCCCCGACACACTGCTCATCACTAGGGCTGTGGATGACCTTGGAAAAAAAATCTCTCAGCTCCTTCCAGATGTGGTACTCCAGGCTGCGGCACTCCCTGCCCTTCTGTTGCTGTCTGCTGTGAAAACATTGTGTTTAGTAGCCCTCGCAGCAGCTCTGGGTGTGGGAAGCATGCTGCAAACTGTCTTGTTTGGAAGGTTCACACAGGAGCGGGATGTCTAGCTTCCTGGGCTCTTTCCACTCTGACATTCAGGAGATGGTCTTTAAGTCTCCTTCCAGGACTACAGTCTTCTAATCTACAGATATCTGGGACTCAGCCATATTCCATGCCCTTTACAGAAATCCCAAAGAAACAGAAGGAAACACAGGAGCAATACTAAAGAATGCAAATATACCAGGTCATCTTATCACCTGGCACAAGTTCTGTACTTAGCTCCCAAGAGGTTTGGAAGCTCCGGTTTCCTCCAGAATGTCATTTGCCTATTTAATCTGTCTCCTAAAAATAACAATGACTGATGTTTGAACATCCACAAAACTTTCTCACTGACAGCATCCTCTGACGGGAAAAGAGGCCCCGAAAGGTACTTTACTGCTGTATCATTGTGTGACCCTTCTTAAACCTTGGAACCACTATAGGCAGTACGTCTGAAGGCTGATGGTGGCAGCTGTTCTGGATGACTACGTCTAACCCCTAGCACAGCCTTCTGGGGAAGAGGCTATTTGACTCACAGGTGGCAGAGTTGGGTAATTAAGGAAGAGTCTGTGCTGGTTTGGGGTACGTTTTATGTGCCTCCAGTCCTGCCTTAGCTTCATGCTTGGGAAGACATGGGCATGGCATATGGACACCTTGAGAAGAAAACTTAGCTGAACTTTCTAAGATCTCCATGGCAATGCTGGTTTTCTGCCATGATCTGAGCCACCATTAGCAAAGCCATCTTTCTGCATTCTGTCTTCAGAATTTACCTTCAATATATAGTAAATAGAGATAGATATACTTAGTTCTTATAGAGAACAGGTGACTGAAATCAACTACTGGGCATTCTAAACAATCTGACAGCCTTTGTCTGTAAAAGAAAACTTTATTGGGAAAGCTTACTTTTGCTCTCTTCCTTCGGTATATGTTATTCATTATTTTTTGATACTTAGATATGAAATTTCCCCCATCATCTCCATTTTCTATGCCATTTTTCTTTCATCCCCTTATCCACTGCCAGAGTCAATCCATTCTGCCCTTGAATGCTGCAGAAACCTCTTGGCAGTACAGTCTCGGCATTTACTCGGTTGCTCTGGGAAGCCAGGGGAATTTGCTTTTTTCCTTATTCACATGAACACAGTGAGGTACACAGCTTGGCCGGGCTGGCAGAATTTAGGCAGATTGTAAAATTGTGCTTTGCTTGGGACCCTGGCTCCTCTCAGAGTCTGTCTGCTTGTCCTCAGCCTGTGTCCTCGGCAGGCCTTTCACTGGAGTCAGACTTCTAATGAGAGTTCTTGGGTTTCAGTCTGGGGGAGCCCAGCCTCCACCAGACAGACTTTCTGGAGTGTTCTCTGCTCTTGCTCAAAAGGGCCCAGAGCCTGGAGGACTGGTTCCAGCTCCCTTTTGAAGGGGTCTCAAAATTCCTTAGACATAATATATTTGTGACTACAATTTGTTAAGGAACAAGGCTGTTGCAGCCAATAAATTGTGGAAGGAGCACATGCCTGAGAAAGAGAAAGAGAGAACTGGTGTGTGGAACACCCAGCCCTCCACTGCCTTCCGTCGAGCTACACATTTGCTGTTTCCAGTAACTTAAACAGATAGCAGGCTTCAGCTCTTTACACTTACCGGGGGCATATGTTGGTGCGGGGTGTGAGGTGTTTTTCTTTACCTGCTTCAGACAAGGTGGCACTGCGTGCTTCCAGTATGGATGTAAATATTCCTCAAACATCTGCCTGTAGGGAAACCAGCCAACTGAGATTTCTTGACAAGGGTGCTGTATTAATTACTCTTCTGGCTGCTGTGAAGAAATTCTTTAAGAGAGGAAAGGTTTATGTAACAAACAGTTTGAGGCTGTAGTTCATCACGGCAAAGGGGCCATGGCACGGTGGTAATGGCTCTTGCTGTGGCAGGGCTCTGAGGTGTTGGTCCCATTGCGTTAATAGTCAGGATGCAGAAAGGCAGATGCTATTGCTTAGCTGGGATTCCCCTTTCTCTTCTTCTTGGGACCTAACACCTCTCTTCAGGGAAGATAGTCTTTGCTCAATGAAACTTTCTTGAAACAGTCTGAGAGCCAGAGTGTGTTTCCACGATGAGTCTGAATCCAGTCACCTTGACAATGAAGATGAACCATCACTACTCAACACCTAGATGTCCGCATGCTTCTCTCTTTCATGACTGAGGCGGACCTCTCCAGCAATGGCAGGCCTCCTGCGTCACTTCACAGATGCTCATGGCATGAACCAGCTCTCAGGAAACAGACTCACCTTCTCACCCAGGGGAAGTGAGTATCTTTGAATACTGAGTATTCTTTGAATACACATTGGCCATCTCTGCCCGCTAACCCTTCCCTATGACGACGATAAGCTCGGCCACGCCTATATTTATGGTTTTGTATTAGCATATACTGTAGCCAGGTATTTTCCCTAGCTTACTTGATTTTTCTTCATCTTTCATGATGCTACCCAGCTCCTTCGGTAGAGGATACCCAGAGCAATTGTGTGCCCAAACGGCGTGCACTTGAACCAACTCACTCCATGCTCTGCTTGTTTGGGCGGTGCGGGACTCAGCTGATTTCTGTCACTACAACACAAGGAAGGGCTACCTGTTTAGGAAGGATTTCACTTGTGACGTGGAACATAGGTAATATTTTAAGGGCTTCCTCTGGGAATTAACTAAGATATACAAAATTAAGTCTTGTGCTAATAACGTAGAATTTGAATTGATATTCAGAATGATACCCAAGTATCAATGGCTGCTTATATTTTATATCCAGCTTGGTTAAAAGTCCTCTTCCACAGGATATCAAATGTAAATGGCTCAGCCACTACAAGAGAAGCCTATTTATTCATACAGTGAAGCGTTAGGTTAATTTTGGCAAATTCAACTCTCACTGGTGGCTTGCGTATATTTTAGACATACTACTTAAACCAAGGTCTACGTGTTCCCTTTAAATGTGAAAATCTTTCAAGTACATACGTACCGTACCGAGTGATGTCAAGTGGCCTCCAGAAGTGTGGATGCTCAGAGCAGCCCTAGGTGGGGAGACACACCCTAGGAGAACCCAGTCATCTGGTACCTTCTCTTCACCCTTCACCTAGTCATTTCCCTTCTTATCCCCAACCTGGCCCTAAGTCTCCCAAGCTCCTCGATAAATTCTTGGCTTGAACATCATTAGCTCAACTTTGTCACTGACACACCCATCGTACTGATGGAATCCTGGCTGGGATGGCGATTGCTCAGCTGTGCTTTAGACAAACCCTGCTGGCTGACCTGGTTTAAACCTGGCCCTCTTGACGCCATCTCTGGTATGTGCCAATGTGAAAGAAGAAGAAGAAGAAGAAGAAGAAGAAGAAGAAGAAGAAGAAGAA
>NW_026585504.1:10757884-10797166 GCF_907164565.1 Psammomys obesus
AAGAAGAAGAAGAAGAAGAAGAAGAAGAAGAAGAAGAAGAAGAAGAAGAACTATGTTGTCCCTTCCATTGCTCCTCTGGAGGGGAAACAAATTGCCACCTGGCAGCAGAGTTCATCAGGCTCACATCCAAAGTAGTAACATGAGTTAGTGAGAATAGTCCTGGGCACGGAAGCAAGAAACTCAAGTTCAGTGCCGGCCCTGCCTTTCAATAGCCATATTGACCTTGGGCAAATCATTTCACTGCTCAGCTTCGGGTTTTTCTTCTGTGGGGATGATTTGGGCCAGATGTTCCCCGTGGGCCTTTCTGATCCTGAAAGTGAAGGATTCATTTAAGGTTAGCAAGCTCTTAAATGAATAGATATTTGTGTTCCGCTCACTGGATGTTCTTTCTGCCTGGCCCCTGCCTCTTCCGACAGAGCGTGGCCACTTCTGGGTAGTCTCCTAGTCTGCGCACAGCTCACTTTCTAGTCCTGGGCGTGATTGTCGCCCAGCCTGTACGGCCCGCGCTGCGCTGGAGAGGGGAGCCTTACAGCCTGTGGGACCCTGCTTACTAACCCCTCCCTCATGGGTGGTCCACACTGAGGTACCTTACTGTCTGCTTTTTCCTGGGAGATACTTGCTGAGGCATAGGGAAAGCCTTGCGCTTGAGACACGGGGTGTTATGTGTCACTTATATTTCATGTCCCTAAACCTGGACAGCCTGAGAAGGGGCATCTGGGATAGACACTTGTCCCTGTGGTGACCCAGCAGCGCAGTGCTGATAGCAGGAGGGCTGTATTCAAGTCATACCCATCCATCCATAGCCTTAGCATTGTGCACGGGGAACCTGGCGCTCTGTACAGAGGTGCCAGGGACCTTGTGAAGGTTTCTCATGCCTTTCTAGGTGACCCGAATCTGTGCCTAGCCAGTACTTTCCCACTTATTTTAAATCGCGGCTTTCAAAGAGGGAATTTAACTCACATGCTTCTGACCCACTTGTACATCACTCATCTAAGAGGGGCGTTTGACAAACCTTTTCTCCACCTAAGAGAGTGTTCTGGCTCCTGTTTGGCTGGCATCGGCTGGAATTTGATTCTGACGTAGTTGAAGCTCAGTTTGAAGTCTTTTCTCCAGTCGCTGCTTTACAGTGGCTTTGTCTTATGGCAGTTGAAAATGAGTCGTGAAAGTGTCTTCTAAAGCATCATGGGAAGACAGCCGCCAGTCTCTGAAGATCACTGTGCCCGCCACGGTCTTCCCATCTTAAAGGATGGCACTGTGTGTGGAGGTGATCCATGAAAGGAAAGCTATATCCTCAGGTAATATGTTTTCCTCTGCAACTGCACTGAGCAAAACTTAGAGATAGAAGGGAATTGTGCAGTTGGACATGTTAGTACTCTAGAAAAGCTGTTAGATATAGAGATTTTTACTCTCCACACCTTCGAGGGTTATATCCAGCACAAAGCTTCCTTTAGAAACCTCATTAAACATGTAGAAGACAAAAGCTTGCTTGTTATCTTTGCACTTAGGTGCACTGGGGACATTCAGTTCTGACAACCTGCTGGGTTGGAGACTTAACTCTCTTGTCTAATTAACTTCACATGAACTCGTCTATGGAATGTGTGTACTTGTTGGTAGCTGTAAATGGCCCAAATGGATACAAGAACCAATTATGTACCCAGTTAATAATATATGTTTGATCCAGCAAGTATTGAGTGTCTCTTGTTTCTGGCAGTTGGAGATAGAGGTCCAGAGATAAACAAGAGGCCGTTTCTCCTTCTAGGGAGCTTGGTATTCTGGAGGCTGTGACCTATACTCTTTACCACAAGGCAAGGTGTTATGGCTCTGTGCCTAGCGCAACGTGGAAGCTCAGAACATGAAAGGTTCGTCTTCCTGGAGCATCAGATTGAACTGGCTGCTCCTAAAATGTAATGTTTAGCTTTAGTCTTGCAGGGTGGAAGGCTTTGGAAGATAGAGGGGAATTCTGGAATGAGGAAAGGTGATATAAACAATGTCTGTGCCAGGCTGTGCCGTCCTGGATTGCCGCCCTGTGTGGACATGGCAGGGTGAGAAGGTAGAGGTACACTATCGCTCTAGAAGCTGTCGCTGAGTTAAGGGAGCTGTGTTCCTCAGTAACAAGCAACCAGGTTGCCACAACCAGGTTGTGGTGGGACAGTTCAAGGAGGGGTCAAGGAGGGAACGTGAGAGAGGGACTAAGGAGGGTAAACGCATACGGGGATAGTGGGTGAAATTTGTCGAGCAGCAGGCCAGTTAAGATTCTATCTGATGTCTCAGAAACCAGTCAAATGACATGCCTTAGGCAAAGACTTCTGTTCCTATCAGGATGGTGTGCAACTGTAAGACCTACATTTAACATTTCCGTCCGTTATTTCGTGTCATTCTTACAAATCTCCCACGGTCCTCCTTATTTAAGGAAACTGTCATCAGGGAGAAAAGGGCTTGCCCACAATCACATAGGTACAAAAGGTGTTTCCATCTCTGACAGATATGTTTCTACGTTTGTTGCTTGTTTTGTGTGTGTGTGTGTGTGTGTGTGTGTGTGTGTATTTCTTGTTATTTTATTTGTTTCACAATACGTGATATGCCGTTAAAATATGCATCCACTGTGTTAGTATTAAAATAAGAAGAAGGTGAATCCAACTTAAGCCCTAGAACATTAGGGCGTACACTTGGGCTTCTCCACTGCCTCCCCTTGCTTCCTCTCGAGACGTAACTTTTGTCACCTGTTTCAACATGTATCTTTTCTTGATGACATCCAAACCGATTCCCTGTTCTCATGATTCAAGATCAATATATTTAACAAAGCAAAACTGGGATAATTTTCATTTTGTGAAAACAACAGCTGTCAGGGCTAGGAGGGTTTAAATGTAGCTGAAATTTTAGGACATGAGTGAACTGCCTGGCTAATACAAGCATTGCTTTAGCTCCTAGAGCTGTGATTTAATCCTGGGGTGTAAGGGAAAAGGGAGACTAAAGAGGAAGGATGAAGTAATGAACAGGGTTTGCTCCAAGATTTGAAAGATCTGAGTTTTAATATCATATGCATGAATTTGATTGGTGAAACAGAGAAAAATAACTTGCATTTTAATTTGCCCTGGTGTTAATCGCCTGATCTCTTTGAGGAAGACAAAGTGATGGGGACAATGTGGCTTTTAAAAATCAGAAACGTTCTAATTTAAATTTTCCACCTGGAACTTACTCTCTGTATAACCCTGGGCAAGTTCTTCAGTGTAACTCTGAGCCTCAGTTTCCTCATTTGTAAAATTGGGCAAGTCTCCCTCCAAGGACTGTGAAAATTAAGAGAGATGGCTGCATGTGGAGCAGCCAGCACTATGCTTGTAAATGTCTGTTCTCTTCTCCTTCTTCTGTGTTTCCTTCCAGTTCTAAAGGGGGGATCCAAAACTCGTCTTATTCATAAACATTAGAAGCACAGACTGCTCATAATTACGGCATTTCCTGTATTAAAGGCCTCAGCAGTCCTCTCCAATCAGGCTTGTCATCAGTAGGTCTTCCGAGGTCTGGATGAAACTTTCCAATTAATAACAACATCTGGATTGAAGCAGGGTTGGTCCTCTCGCTCTCAGAGTGAAGAGAAAATCCAACCGCTCCTTCATACACACACACATACACACCACCGCCACCATAGCTAAGAGTTTGGTTTTTGTGCATTTGTTTTACGGGCCATCTGTGCTTATGTGGAGTATCTGTTATGCCATTAAATGACAGAATAATTCTCCATGTCCTGCAATGATAACAGGCACCTTTCAGTACTATGTCCTCCTCCCGGCACATGGATTTCTGAAGATATTTGCATAGCCCTTTGGTCCCTTCTTAATCCATACTTGTTGATGTACGGTTTGAGCCACTGTTTGGGAATATGTCTGATGCTTCGGTTTTTTTTTTTTTTTTTTCAGTAAATCCCCTATACTTGTTTATGTCCTTATGATTGTAATGGTTCCAAATTACATACATCATATTGGGAAACCCTGGAGAAGGGATTGTGATTATTTTTTTATTTCAATTGAAGGCATTATATAGGTATATAGTATTCAAATATCTCAGCTGTCTAGAAAATAGAATATACAAGCGCGATTATCTGTCTGAGATGCTACAATGTTTATTTTTAAAACTGGGATGGATTTTATGAAAGAGAGTTGGTAGGAATGAGGATTATGACAATTTGTATGTAAGTTGAAAAGGATGCATACGTCAAAGAGAAGTATGTTAAAGTGCATTATCAGCATTATGTCCCAACATCACACACCTTTCCCAGCTCCCTGAAGTGAACATTAAATTGATTCTCAAAATGAAAAGCTGATGAAGAAAGTTTTTGTATTCTCTCGTGCATTTTGTGTGGAATTTATAGAACTGACCCACTTAGCTTGCTCTTTTTGCTCCCAGTCTTTGAAAATCCATGTTACATGGATATTTCAGAGGTGTGGCATCTTATTCTTCTATCCCACTCACATATATGTCAAAGGACAGCAAAACCCACACACTGCTGTGTCAGTCAGAAATGAATTTGGATGGAGGTAAAAAAAAAAAAAAAACGAGAAAACTCAGCCACAACTTAAACAGAAGGGAGGGGGGTTACAAAGTTAATTTTGTTTTAAATGGAAAAAGGCTAAGAGGTAGCTCAGTGATAGACTGTACTATGTATGAGTCAGGAGAGAGCTAGATTCAGAGATAGAGAGGAAGGAAAAGAAAAGAGGAGAAGAGGGAGAGAGGAGAAGAAAGGAAGGGAGAGGAAGGGAAGAGAGGCAGGAGGGAGAGGGAAAGAGGAAGGAGGAGAGCAGGGAGAGATAGGGAGAAGAAAGGGAGATCAGGGAAGGAGGGACAAAGGAAGGAAGGCAATGAATGAGAGGAAGGAAAGAAGAGGGGAGGAGGAGGGGAGGGAAGGAGGTAAGAGGTAAGGGAGAGATAGAAGAAAGAATAGGAGAGGGAGGAAGGCAATGAATAGAGGAAGGAAAGAAGAGGGAGGGAGGGAGTGCACAGAGAGATGAAGGGCACGGAGAGGTGAAGGGCATCAGGGGGTGCTCTGGGCGCTCAGAAATGCCATCAAGGACCGGAGTGCTTCTTCTTCTTCTTTTCTGTTTACCATCCTATTCCGTGAACATTTGTCCTCCTGCCTGCACGTTCACTCCCAGGCATCATACTTTCTACAAAGATGAAAGAGACTAGGGAGGATGGACTTATCTCATGTTATCAGGCAGTGAATGAAAAACATTCCTGGGTTTTCTCCTCCTTAATACATCTTATTGGCCAGTTCTGGGCAAAAGTCTACTCCTAATTGGAAGGTAGCCAGGAAGAAAGGATCATTCAGGTGGTGGAACCGTCTATCTAATTCTTCACTGAAAAAGGCTTTTTCTGAGTTAGGCTGAGGGTGGCATTTGTCTGTGAGGACCCACATAAATGTTTAGAAGGGTGTTTGATGGGAAATCAGTTTAGATAAATGACAGTATTCAGTACCCCTCTGGGGTGGGGTGTGTGTGATTATTTGTCAGCGTGGGTTTTGATCGGGTTCACAGTACCGGGTGTGGGTTCCCTCCTGTGGAGTCAGCCTTGAATCCAGTCAGAATTTGTGTTACTTTTATGTTTACTCTATTTTGCAATTCTTAACTGTGGTGGAATAAGAGAACCAAACAAGAGTGGAGACAGCACTTAGAGCCGCTCCTGTAGAATAGACTAAAGGTTATGAGTCTCCTTGGTTATGAGTCTGAGTTGGTGGCATCATCTATTTTTAAGGGTGACAGAGTCTGTGGATGATGAATTGGGGGGAGGGGGAGAAGAAGATAGGTGAACCAGGGCTTATGGTAGGTGTTTTAAACACAGTTTCACTTCCTAGTTTGTGAGGCAGAGAAAGCTGATGTGAAGGCTAATTCTGTTCACAGCCTCAGCGATAACTGAGTGATAACAAGGATGAAGCATGAATAGTTAGTTGTGCTTTGAGAAGAAAGAGAAAAGTGCAAAAGATTGGGTGATTTAGATTAATTTAAAATCAATTGTTTGTTATTCTCGTTTGTCTGTTTGATCATTCATTTGGGTTTTTTGTGAGCCTGCAAACTGCTCTGGGCAGTGGGATACATAGTATAATAAGACAGAATACTTACCTTCCAGGCTCATAGTCTGATAAAAGACAACTCTATTCCTGAGTGATTCCATACAGTTTAATCAGAAGAAAGCAGCCAAGGAAATCTTCCAGGAGGAGGAATTTTCTAGAAAATAGAGAGAAGAAAGGAGAGGGTAGCATTTTCAAAGACCCATGGGTAGGAGGAAATGGCCACATGAGTTGAGGAACAACAGTTCGTCTGGCTTCTCTGGAGAGCGGTTGCTAATTAGGGAAGAAGCCAGAGCTGAAACAGGATCCTGTCCCAGGTGCCTCAGACTCTGATGCCAGGAACGCTCTCTTCCACAGGTGACAGGAAAGAGGTTACCTGCCAGTGACTAGTAGTTTACAGAGGAGGAGGGGCTTGTGGGTCACCAAGTGTGGAGGAGGAAGTCATACTGTGGCCTAAAGAGCGGAGGCTAGGGAGATTGGTACGTGGGGAAATTGAATGTGTGATGAAGCTCCTGGTGACCATCTTTCCACACACTGTCCTTTCTGTAAGATAGAAATAACTCATTCCCCCTCCTCCAGTCACTAGTCCACTGACCTCTCAGCTAAGGCCCATCTAAGGGCCCGTAGCACTCACCCACAGTTCACCTCTTGGCTTCCCTGATCCCAGCCGACCTGTGGGCTGTATAACTCAAGCTGACCCGAGACTGGCACACAGACGTCCTGACTTGGCTACAGCTTCTTGCTTTTCCTATGGCATCAGTTGGCCAAGTGAAACCACCAGAGCGTACCGCTGCCCTTGGAAAACCCGCCAACGTGTATTTCTGAGGTCGGTAATTTCTGTGTGGCCCTCTTGGGCTATACACATCAGGGAAAGAAAGTACTTATGCTCCTAACTGGGATAACAATTTTTTAACTGATAATTAATTAATTATACTTTTCTTTGAGATGAAAAGATAAACTTATTTCCAATAAACCTAGGCAGCTACCTAGGTAGTCTGTTCTCTTATCGGTTGCTTTTTATTAAATGCTGGAGAGCTTTATTTATCCCACAGTTGAACTGTGAGAGTCTGATGAAAGCTGAACATACCACTCACCCCAAAGGATACCTACTCTATTAGGTCACCTTCTGCCAGTTGGAAGTAAGGAAGCAAGCTTAAGCAGAAACGATTTACATCAAGAAACACAGGCTGCAGTTTCCTGTGTAATTCACGAGCTGGTGTGCAACAGGGCATTGCTTGGGGCTGGGCTCAGGGGCAAATGCACTTGCAGGCTCCCTGAGCTCTGTGTCCCCTGTCCCCTTGCCTCTCTCACGCCTCCACTTCCTCCCTGAAGAGGCAGTGCCTCCCCACACAACAGATGGCCCTTAACTCCCAAAGTCCCAAGCAGCTGTGAGGATGAAAAGCGGTTCCTCCCGATCCTAATTCCAAAGTTCTAGAAAGAACGCATAGCTGTCCACCTGGACCCAGGTCTGTCAAACTTGTGCGTGAGTTTAGGGCTTACTTCAGAGCTCAGAATTCTTGCTTCTAATCTTTGAGTAACAGCTCCCTGACTGCACAAAATTGATGCTGACAGCCCAACGATACTGTGTTTTACCCATAAAATGTGTGCAGAAAATTGAAACTACAGCTCAGTAGGTAGTGCTTGCGTGGCTACACAGTGTTAAAGCGCTCGCTGCCTTTGGAAACTGTGAGTTCTGAGTATATGGAGGCTGAGTTGGAGAACCCCTGCCTAGAATTCCTCGGTGAGGAGTGATGTCCTTGGACAGTGATGTAAAGCTCATGGGATTATGATCCTTTACCAGTGGTGCACCTCTAACTGTCAAAGGTTTGGAAATGTCAATGTTAGTTATTGATGTGCTTCATGAATATCCAGTGGTGCACAGTGTGGACCTGCTAACATGCCAGAGAGCCAACTTCTCCCACACGTAGAGAGATTATCATCTTCAGCTTATCCCTTGGGGTGTTAGGCCACTTTCAATGGGGTCTCTTCTTACTTTCTAACCACAGTCACTTTCCCCCTGTGGCTTTTCACTTCCAGAAGCTTCTAAGCCACACCGCGTGTCCTGCCTGTCTCTGCCATTTATTGTTGGTGTTTACCCCTTCCGATCATTCACCTACAATGTCAGTGACACAGGGACCAATTGCAGAGGGCAGGAATTGGGTGATATCTGTTTTAAAACAGTTGTCACTTACAACTAAGTCAAGATCTGTTTGATTCTAGTGAGGCCTCACAGAGGCCAGACGACCCCGGAGGGACACACTCTTAGTTCCGGCACCCGTTTTTAAGTGTGGATGGCCATGGGACAATACCAGCCCCAGCCACTGGGGTTCCAGTACACCCAGAGTTTGAGAACGCTCGCCCTTGTATGAGATTTCGATATCTGAGCATGCACAGATCAGTTTTGCAGGGATTTTTTTGGGGCGAGGGTGGGGCGCTTGTTTGTTTGTTTGATCAACTGCTTGAATCTGCATCACTGGGTTTGCTTGTCCCGTCCCTTCTATACCCACTCCCTCCACACAGTACCCAGGTATCCCGAGTGGTGTGCTACTTTCTTCCAACTTGTCTCTCTTCCATTGAGCTCAGCACCAGACGCTGAGCTGAAGCAATGTCAGGAAATGTTCTCCTTTGGACACTGACTTCCAAAGAAAAGTTCTGAGACTGGTGGAGCTGCCTTGAAAGTTACTTGATAGTGTATTATTAATGAGAGAGGGAGGGAGAGAAGGAGAGGGAGAGGAACAATTTGTAAATCCCACAAGCGAGTGCATGTTTGGGAAAAGGCCAACTCAAGAAATAATGTTTGCCAACCAGTATATGTAAATGATCTCACAGCCGTCGCTCTGGCTTGATATTCCAGAAAGTCCGTATTTATGTGACATTTCTCAGATGCAGGTGGTAATGGCTGAACTTTCATCCTTGTCTTACGCTCGCTGTTAGACCTCTCAGGATTGATGACATCATGGGAATGTGGTATGTATCCATTTACTGTGGAATGAACACTGAGCTGGCCGCGTGCACACCAGTGGTCTTGGATTGCCGTGCCTGTCATTGTAGAAAGCAGCAGTGAAATTGCTCTGTAGGCGATTGCTCCCTCCCACCGCACCAGGATTCCACCCGCCATTGCTGATTTATACTTAATACTCAGGTTTCTGTAAGAAATGGCCCAACGCATTTGAAGTAAGAGTCTCAGCCACTCCACCATAGATCTGTGTTAGGAGCAAATGCTTATTTGCTAAAAGGAAAAGACAAAAAAGAAATTTAGTGAGACACTTAAATATATGGGTCAAGATATGATTTCATAAGGTTTTATTTAGTTTTGACAGCATCGGTTTTTACATACCACCTCCTTTCGCTTAGGGCCAGCCCTCCTAGCATTCGTCACATGCCCTACAATAGCTACTTTGTCGCCAAAGTGAAGAATTTTTGACACTTAATTTTGCCAGAATCTGCCCTCTCAGTTTCTTCCTTTTAATAAATGAGCTGGAAGACCAGGGTCTCAGGCTGTTGTTTCCCTCATCCCTCACTTCCAATCCACTGCAGCCTTGATGATCCTGTTGTCCAAGAACAAATGCCACCCACAGCCTTTCCTTGTTCCTAGACACCAGCGGCCAAGCCAGTGCCAAGATGTCTGCCTCAGGTCCTTCAGTAGGCTCCTTACGCAGCTTCCTGTTTCCCAGAGGGGGCCAGGTAGGCAGCTGTCTTTAAAGTAATGTCCAGTGGTGACTTTCTGCTCACTTAGAGATAAATCCAAACTCCTCACTGTGGTCTGGAGCCTCCTGTGAAATCCAGTCCCTGCCAGCATGGTGTCCTCTTAGCATATTCTTGTCATATTCTTGCATCTTATCACTGATGGAGTCAACCTGCCTCCCAGTTCAGGCACCACCCTCCCTCGCTGTTGCTAATGCCTGGGACGCCTTGCTAGGTCATGGGCAGCCTGTTCTCAACCTCTAGGCCTGTTCCTCTGTCACCTTCTTTCAGTCTTCTTTGATCATCTCACCAAGACTGCCATCCCCAGCTCCTTCGCCGAAGCAGCCACTTGTAGACTAAATCCCAGCTTCTTAGTGTCTGAAATGATTTTTCATTTTTAGGTTTTTTTTGTTCAGTGATTTTGTGTGTGCGCACGGGCACACACGTATGACGTATGTGTGTATGGGGGTGTGCATGTGCCATCACATGCACGTGGAAGCAAAGGGCAGTCCCATGCAGTTGATATTCTTCCATCTTTACGTGGGTTCAAGCAGTTTGCCTCTGGTCACCAGGCATGCACAACAAGTCTTTTAACCAATCTTACTTGCTCTGAAATTATTTCAACATATTTACCTATTTCCTGACCAGCTCCTATTGTGGGTTGTAAACTCTGTGTGTGCATTGCAATGACTTCGCTGTACTCCTCACGGATAAAGGATAGCTACTCTGTAAAGGCTGCTGGATGAATATAGATGCCCTTGATTCTACAGTTGACTCCTCAGACCTAAGCATTGAGACTCAAAAATGCTTTATGGTGTCCTTGACCAAGAAGAGCTACAGAGTAAACTAAGCTGGATCCACGGGGCTTGGAGAGACTGAACCACCAACCAAAGAGCACGCATGGGCTGGACCTAGAACCCTACACATATGTAGCAGATGTGCAGCCTGGTCATCCTGTGGGTCCCCTAACAGTGGGAGTAGAGGCTGTCTTTGACTGTTGCCTGCCAGGGGATCCCTTTCCCTTAGCTGGGCTGCCATGCCTGACCTCAGTGGGGGTGGGGATGTGCTTAGTCCTGCTGTTACTTGAGGTGTCAGGGTGGGTTGATACCCCTTGGGGACCTCCCCTTCTCTGAGGAGAAGGAGATGAGGGAATGGGGAGAGGGAGGTGTGAGGATGGACTTGGGAAGAGACAAAGAGGAGGGGGCTGCAATCAGGCTGTCAAGTGATTAAAAAAGAAATAACAATAAATTAAGGAAAAGTAAAATAAAAAATGCTTTACGTGTGCAGCACACAAAGCATTCTTATTCTAAAATGCGTATAAAATAACGCTTCTCAATGTAACCATTTTAGATGGGCAGCTTAGTGGCTTTCAGTAAATTCACCTCACCGGGCAACCATCACATTTATCTTCTCTTCTAAGTCAGTTTATTTTTGACAGTTCCATACATGTGTGTAATGTATCATCCATCCGCCCTTAATTATCCCTTTCCCACCCCTGTCAGCCCCCTTCTTAAAAGCCTGTCCCTTGTTTGATTTTGGTTTTTGTGGGCCAGCCATGTGGGGCGTGGTGCTGGACTAACCACAGGAGCTTGGTGAAATCACCAATGGCTACAGCACTGAAGACGATGACTCCACTTACTCAGAAACTGTCAACGCCTACAGCTCGGTTCCTTGAGATCCTCCCATACTGATAGGCCTAGCCTTCTGCAGGCCAAGGGCAAACAGCTACAGTTGCTGTGAGTTCAAGATTGCACTAGCAACATCGCTTCCATAAAAGAGCATTTTGCAACCCTTTTCCCTATCGTCTGGCCCGCAGCCCCTCTTTCAAGATGATCCTGAGCCTTGAAGGGGCTAATACAGATATCCTTCTTGGAATTGAGAACACTCATTTGTTCTTAGCACCTTAAACAGCTGTGAACCTCTGCATTCATTGCTGAAAAAAAAAAAAGGAGCCTCTCTGATCAAGGTTTTATGGATATTAAAAAAAAAAAAAAGCATTTGGGAGACAGTTTGACAACATGCTTCCATTTAGCAAAGTGAAAACAATAGATTCACCTGCTCAGGCCCGTGACCTCCCAAGCCATGGGGACCTTTGACCAGGTTCACAGCTCTAGGCATGTGCTCTCTCTTGTAGAGTGAGCTTCAGATCCAATCAGAAAGCAGTTGTTTATCACAGCAGTCTCGCCAGTGGTGTGCTCATATTGCACTAGTGTACACACCTTACTTGACAGGTTAGTGTTATAGCAAGAAAGATTCACGACTGGGGAAGCCTTAGGATGACGTTTTTCCCCCCGTAGACCATGTAGCACGGTCCAGCATAGGAAAGGCCGCCATCGATGAGCGAGCTTCTACTCCAGTTTCAGCTTGACTGCCACCTGCTTTCTAACAAAGATATGTGGTAGCTTCAGCAATACGATCTTACCACTAAGTCCTGATGGTCAAACAAGGTCAATGGCAAAAGCCCATATTCTTCTGGAAGCCATTGGGGCCTTTATGACCAACAAGTTATAAGGAAGTATCCCCTAGTTGGCACTGGGAATTTTGTTTGATAGCCCATGGCTTCTGTAACTGGTATTATCCACCATGAAGGCTCTCTCCATCAGTAACTGTTTGGTATCTTCCCAAACTGTTGCTCTGTACTCACTAAACACCAGCCCTCCTTTCTTTCCATTCTGGTGTCCCTGGCAATCACCATTCTGCGGTCTCCGGAGCTGACACCTGGTGCTTCCTCCTCAGCTAGTCAATCTACAGGGGGCTGTTTTTATGACTTCTTTGCTAGCATAGGCCTTCATATTCTATTTTATTCTGTTTTAATGGTAGCCTCCTGCTGAATATCTCATTTGCAGTGATAACTTCATGACAGAATACTGCATGGCACACCTGTAAAATAAGAGCCTGCAGCAAGGCTGGTTGGAACAGGGGCAGAGAGCTCCAGGCACCAGAACGAAGAAGCTTCCTAAGTGATTCTGTGATGTGCTGACGATAAGTGGCTGGAATAAGAAACAGCAGCAGTAGCAATAAGACTGTCTCTGCTTATAATCCTGAGCTTTTCTCCCTTTGGTTTTCTTCAGAGAAGCTTTCTGAACTCCTCCCTCTAAGGGTTGAATTAAAATTTGATTGGTCAGCTTTCCTGGGAGGAGCATGCCTGCTCTGACTCCTCTGTCATGAATAAATTGATATCTTAATCTTCTATATGTAATTCTATGAAAGGAAGGGTTTTAAATAATTGGAGCCTAGTACCCAAAATTACATCCTTCTGATTCTCTGTAGCTTGTGGTTCAGTGGCTGGGCATGAGTGACAAGAATTTACTGACCACAGAACACTTTGCCTGTCAATGATGAGTTTGCATCAGAGTGAAGCCTGATTATGAAGGAAAGAGAACTAATTCTACAATCCAAGCATTGTGAGCTGCAGATCTGGGAGTGAGCTGAGCATCAGGGACCAAAGCTGTATGGCCAGAACTTAAGCCTAGATAAAGGTGCTTGCCACAAAGTCTGATGACCTCAGTTCAATCTCTAGGAACCACATGATAGTTGAAGAAAACCGGTTCCCATAAGATCTTCTCGGACCTCCACATGTGTGCAATGCGGCACACATACCATGTCTTCCTCCTCAATAAATCTAAGAATTTAATTTATCTTAAAATCATGTCTATGTGTGTGGGTATGTATCTGTGAGTGCAGGTATCTGCTGAGCCCCAAGGTATCAGATGCCCTTGGAGCTGGAGTTGCAGATGTTGTGAGCCGCCTGACCTGGGTGCTGGGAATTGAACTTGGGTCCTCTGAAAGAGCAGTACAGGCTTTTCACCTCTGGGGCTTCGTTCTAGTGCAATCAAATGAAAGCAACCAAACAAGAAACCCTCAATCCTAGAGGCCAAACTAATGGGACTAGAGGGCAGCCCTTGAGCTACCTGCTCACAATGGATCACAAAGAGGCAAGGCGTCCCAGAAGTGATGCCAACTAGAGTAAACCAGTTGATAACAACTAATTTTGCATTTTAACTTTGGAAAGGGCTGACCTATTGGCCTTGTTCATGGAGCTCTTATAAGGTAGTGATTGTAGAGAGGTTTGCAAATAGAAAATGTTTCTAATACCATGGTTTGTTTTGCTTTGCTTTGCTTTGCTTTGCTTTGGTTTTTGTTTGTCTGGTTGGTTTTTGGTTTTTTGATTTTTCGAGGCAAGGTTTCTCTGTGTAGCCTTGGCTGTCCTGGACTCACTTTGTAGACCAAGCTGGCCTCAAACTCACAGAGATCCCCCTGCCTCTGCTTCCACGAGTGCTGGGATTATAGGTGTGTGCCACCACACCTAGCTCTAATACCATATTTTACTTGCATTAAGAATAATTTCTGTTAAGGCCAACAGTGAGATATTACAACAGCAGTGATGAGACACAGTCTCTCTTTAGGATGGGAAGAAAGATTTAAAAGGATTATAAATTTACCTTAGCATCACATAGGAGCCATGGGAATAGTTATACACTATTAGATTTGGACTAAAGAGTTGGAGTGTAGGTAAATTTATTCTGTGGTTGGAATATTGAACAGAAATACGGTTAACTCTAAAAACTTAGTAAACTAGTACAAAAAAAAAAAACCACCAGCTGCCAAATCAGAATAACATTCTAAAGCCCCGCTAATGCATCATTTGCCTTTCAAGGGATTTTAATTTCCAAACACATTTCACCCGGATTATGCTATTCTTTCTGTAATCGCCAGTTTTCTAAAAAGCATGGATCTCAAGCACATGCCAACAGGCACTGTCAAGCAAACAACTTCTAAGTTGATTCCAAAACTACTTTGTCTGTAGCTATAAGTTTCTAGTGTAGACATGTGTGAATTCCGTAGATTCTATTCTGTGTACTCAAGCTATTTGCCAAGTGTCCAGTATATTAACATAGATAGGTCCCTCTGTGCTATAGAGTTGCCTAATGGACCTGGTGAGGATTAACAGCTGCCATCTCTGGTCTGTGTAGTTCATAGTGTTCCATGTATTTCACCATCTCATTTTGACTCTGGAAAAGTTGTGAAAGTCCTTTTTATTAAGAGATTCTAGGCAGGAAATTCACATCTGAGGTCCAGAACCAGTGTTATGCAGAGCCGAACTGGACTTTTCTTGGCATCGTGCGATGTTCTTGGTGTTTGCCAATGCTATCCACAAAACACTACGTTTATGTTACTCTGAACGCTTGCATCACTCATGTGTATGACACTCCATAGGGTATTATCAAAATGAGCACAGATCCAAGCAGTGTTGAAGGGAGGCTGGCTCTTTAAAATCCACATTCCATTTTGCTTTTCTCAAAAAGCATTGAGAATGGCATGTGGGTGCAAATCTGTTTGGCCAGAGCATTTGTACTCGCCTCAGTAAATGAGAGATGAGACTATATCCTCTGCCTTGTTTAATCACGTAGGAATACTGTGTGGCCCTGGCCTTGGATTAAGACATATAAAGTGAGACAAATCTTGGGGCTTTCAAATGAACTAAGCACACTGAACACTATGTATACTAATGAAGAATTGGAAGTGATTTCGATGATAGGTGGTAAGAAAATGATTGAATAAGTTACGTCATAGCTTGATGAAGGTTAAGCAACACTAAAGCTCCCATTTTGGAATAGTACTTAGTTACTAAGGGAAATATTTTGTGAAACATTTCCTGAAAGGAAACCAGGATTCTTGTAAACAAGATTGTAATCATATTATCGTTGTGTTGTGGCTGAAGTAACGGACACGTTGTGGATGGTGTATAATGTAAATCATATACAAACGTGTCATTGCCTTTTCCTAATTGTCTAAAATAATTTCTTCATTTTGAATAAATAGTACATGATAAAATGCTAAATGATAAAAGAAAAAAATTAATGAACTAAAGAGCTAGCCTGTCAGGAGTTGAAGATTTTTTTTTTTTTAAAAAAACTAAACACCAAAAATGCCAAAGTATTTAATCAACAAAGTGGCAAATTAACTGATTAGACAGCTTTCGAAAGAAGTACAGATAGCAAACAAATACATGCAAAAAAAAAAAAAAAAAGTTCCACATTCTTTAGCCACCGGCAAAGTGCAGGTCAAACCTGCGATGCTGATATTCCATCTCACCCCAGTCAGAAGAGCTGCTACTGTGAAAACAGCCAACATCAAATCATTGGTGAGGATGCAGAGCAGAGCACCCTCTGAGAGCGAGGGAGCACAGCTTCTGTGGAAACGCTTGTGAAGCTCCTCATCAGACTAAAAACAGTGCCCAGCTCTACCACTCCTGGGCATCCATCCAGAAAGGTCTAAGTGAGCACATGACAGAGACACCCGCTCGTCATGTTTACTGTAGCACGCCATTCAGCATAGCCGAGTTATAAAACCAGTCATGGGTCGAGAACGGTGGCGCGTGTGGACAGCGGGGTCTTACTCAGCTGTAAAGAAGAACAAAATTGTGCCATTTTTAAGAAAATGGATGGAGCTGGAGATCTTATGACGGCGAAATAACCTAGACTCGGACGACTATTGCGTGTTTTCTCTCTGATGTAGAATGTAGATTTTTAAAGATATATGTGTGTGTGTGTGTGTATATTTCATATATGTATATATGAAAAACAAGAAAATGTAATGGAATAAAGGCAGAAATATCATATGTATGAAAACTTGCTATGATTATTTTTATTATTTTTATTTTATTATTATTTATATTTATTATTTTTTATTATCATGGGGTGGTGTTTGTAAAGATGACGTCAGTGCCCCGTTTTGTCCACATAGTGATAGCATGTGAGTCATTCTGTGGCAGTCTGCCTGAGTTTTCAGCCAGTAGACCAGTGGTAAAATTTTGAATCCCCCTTAACTTAGTACCTATGGAAGATGGCAAGCTTTGAAGAAATCCAGCATGTTATGTAGACTATCAAAGTATTCCTCGAATTTAACCACATGCCAGATTTCAAAGTCAGCAGACTGAGATAGTATGTACCCACGGTGGAGCGTTATCCCAGAGCAGACAGTGGGGAGAGAGTGGGCGCTCAGTGGGTTAAGGTTCCTGCTGCCCTGTGCTGGACCTCAGGGTCGGACATGGAAGAAGGAGGTAACAGATTCCTATAACTTCTCTAACCTCCGCCTGCAGGCCATGCATGAGAGTGCTCCTCCCCCGTCACAAACAAACAAATGTGAAAAGGTACTATAGCGGTTTAAATGTGTCTGCCTCGTTCAGCATTTCTTTTTGACAGAAACTTTCAACATAATATAACCTAGATTTTGAAATGCGCGTTGTATTTTTGCTGTTTGCAGCCAACCATTTTACTGACTGTAACTAGTTCTTAATGATAATTCTCCCCACTCCCCCCCGCCCCCCCGTCTCACCTTGCCTTTGGGAACTACTATCCTTTTTTTATTTTTATTTTTTTAATTAATTATACTTTATTCACTTTGTATCCCCCCATAAGCCCCTCCCCCTCCCCTCCCGGTCCCACCCTCCTTTCCCCTTCTTCACGCATGCCCCTCCCCAAGTCCACTGATAGGGGAAGTCCACCTCTCCTTCCTTCTGATCTTAGTCTATCAGATCTCATCAGGAGTGGCTGCATTGTCATCTTCTGTGGCCTGGTAAGGCTGCTCCCCCCCTCAGGGGGAGGTGATCAAAGAGCAGGCCAATCAGTTTATGTCAGAGGCAGTTCCTCTTCCCATTACTATGGAACCCACTTAGACACTAAACTGTCATGTGCTACATCTGTGCAGGGGTTCTAGGTTATCTCCATGCATGGTACTTGGTTGAAGTATGAGTCTCTGGGAAGACCCCTGTGTTCAAATTTTCTGGTTCTGTTGCTCTCCTTGTGGGGTTCCTCTCTTCTCTAGATCTTACTATTTCCCACTTGTTACATAAGATTCCCTGCACTCTGCCCAACAGTTGGCCATAAGTCTCAGCATCTGCTTTGATAGTCTGCAGGGCAGAGCCTTTCAGAGGCCCTCTATGGCAGGTTCCTAGCTTGTTTCCTGTTTTCTTCTTCTTCTGATGTCCTTCCTCTTTGTCTTTCAGGATGGGGATTGAGCATTTTAGTCAGGGTCCTCTCTCTTGATTACTTTCTTTAGATGTACAGACTTTAGTAGGTTTATCCTATGTTATATGTCTATATGAGTGAGTATATACCGTGTGTCTTTCTGCTTCTGGGACAGCTCACTCAGGATGATCCTTTCCAGGTCCCACCATTTACCTGCAAATTTCATGATTTTCTTATTTTTCATTGCTGAGTAATATTTCATTGTGTAGATGTACCACAATTTCTGCATCCATTCTTCAGTTGATGGGCATCTGGGCTGTTTCCAGCTTCTGGCTATTACAAATAAAGCTGCTACAAACATGGTTGAGCAAATGTCCTTATTGTGTACTTGAGCCTCTTTTGGATATATGCCTAGGAGTGGTATGGCTGGATCTTGAGGAAGTGCTATTCCTAGTTGTCTGAGAAAGCGCCAGACTGATTTCCAAAGTGGTTGCACAAGTTTACATTCCCACCAGCAGTGGAGGAGGGTTCCCCTTTCTCCACAACCTCTCCAGCATGTGTTGTCACTTGAGTTTTTCATCTTGGCCATTCTGATGGGCGTAAGGGACTACTATTCTACTACCGACTTCTGTGCTATGGCTTTTAAAAACTCACCTCTGAATGACAGGAGAAGGTACTTGTCCCTCTGTGCTGCCTTAATACACATACCCATAAGCACCTGTACTTTCATCCCTGCCGTTTGGAATGACAGGTTTCCATCCTTGCCATGTTTGAGTAATACCTAATGGGACATATATACCACAGTTTCTCCACTCATTCATCAGCTGACAAACACATGGGTTTGCTTCCATTCTTAGACGCTGTGGACATTAACAATGACTGTGGGAGTTTAGATGCTTCTTTGACACATGGATTTCATTTCACTGAAGGGCCTATGGTACATGAAGGGGCTGATGCACTAGAGATACCTAGATATTTTCTAGGTCGAGTGATTAGATGGTAATGTCTCCGCATTTAGGGTTGTAAAGCATTTCCCTAAATTCATCTCATCTTAAGAAGGACATCTACAAAGTGGACAGGAACCAGAGGAACCCCTCCTCTCCCCCACTTTGTAGGTGAGAAAAATGGGGTTTAGAGGTGGAAGGGTCCACGGAGACCTTAAACAGGGTCAGGAATGTGGGAGCCGCCGAGAGGGATGGGCCACAGCTGTCCGTCCTTCCGTGTGCTGGTCCTTGCTCTTCTGGACTTTGACAAGAGCCTTACTCTTTATTTTCAGATTACAGAACAGGCCCGTGCTTTACCGTGGTCAGCAACCAGATGTGCCAGGGACAGCTCAGCGGGATTGTGTGCACCAAAACCCTGTGCTGTGCTACAGTGGGCCGAGCCTGGGGTCACCCCTGTGAGATGTGCCCTGCCCAGCCTCATCCTTGCCGCCGCGGCTTCATCCCCAACATCCGCACCGGAGCGTGTCAAGGTAATACAGCGGGGGTAACAAAGACATACTCACCGGAGGGTGGTTTTCAAGCTGCCGAGAAGGCCCGGAGCCCCCGGCCTGAGGGTACGGCTGAAGCAAAACCTTGGAGCAAAGGTTTGCTAAGTCTCTCTTGCCAGCGGCCCGTCTGGCCCAGGAATGCTTTCATGTGCGTCTGGCACAGGAGCAGCATCTGTGTGGGGGCGATGCTGTGCCTGATGGCGGCGCCCTGGAGGAACAAGGTAGCTGCTGTTGTTTTTTTTTCTTCCTGTGAAACTCCTAGAATCCAGGGCTCAAGGCTGTACTTAACTGACCTGAAGAAAATCCCTCCTCTGGACGTTTGACATGCTACATTATGCTTTTTTTTTTTTTTTTTTTTTTTAACAAGTCAGAAATAAATTAGAATTGGTTTCACTGTTTTAAATACCCCCAGATGTTGCCTTAGCACTCTGCTGCCCTCCCCTAGAATCCTGGTTTTTGGCTTTGACTCTGTTCCTCCAGCTGTGTAAATTCTTTCATTGTCTGGATGTCTGGCAGGAGAGAGGAGGAAGTGAGCAGAGGCCACTGCGAACTAAACTGATGGGCCTGAAAACTCCCAGGCTATCTCCACTTCCTTTAGACATCTGTGGTGCTTTTTTTTTTTCCTTTCTTTTTTTTTTTTTAGAAAAAAAAATATTTTTTATGAAAAATATTTCCATAAAATTTAGAAAACATGCTGTCCTGAGGCAAGTAGGTAGTAGCTTGGCTCTGTCCTGCATGTTCTTTCTGAAGGCTGGGATGCAGGAAAACAGTGTTTGAGCGACTCTCATCTGGGCGGTGAGCACGAGTTTGAAAGCACCTTGCCTCTCCTGCCCTTGGATGTTGGGAGATGCGGGAAGATGCTGTAAAATTCTGGAATTGCAAAGGACTGATAGGCTCGAAAGCTGATGTCTTGTTTTCCTCATTCTTAGAGAGTCTCCTTGAATTTTGAGGAATTTGTTGGTCTTTGTGTTTTGAAGTTGCTAATACCCATGAGTTGTCGACAGTGGCTAGAGATCTCCAATTCCCAGTCAAGTGAGCTTCTGGTCAGAGGTTTGGGTGCCAACAGAAGTAAGACAAAGGGAAGGAGAGGAGAGGGAAGGCGGACTCTCCTCAGCTTGCTATTAGTCTCATACAGTTTGGATTTTCCCTAAATTTGCTTCCTGTCCCTTTGTGACCATTCATCAACATCTGGTGGGGGGAGGCTAAAGGTAGCTTGCTACAAACTCGTGAACTGGAAATAGCAGCTCCTATGGTCACGTGCAAAGAGAATCTCTTCTTCTGCTGGGGACATTCTCCGAGTGGCCGGGTGTCTTGTCACTGGTGTTCAGCCCGTGGACCAGATGCAAACTGCGGGCAAATGTGTTGTTAGAGGCGGTGGACAGCATAGTATATTCTGGGAGCACCTGGTCAGTGTGGAACTGCCCTCGTATACATTTCCTGTTGGCCAGAAATCATGATCAACAAGACTATCTCTACTATTGTCCGTCCAGCTATAAAATTGTGATTTCAGGCAACGTCTTAATAAACATTTGGAAAATCCTGGTCTAACACAAAAATGAAACTGACCAGAATCCAATTGTTTCAATATAGTCATTTGTAGATTAGAACATTCTGTTAAAATAATGATACTTTTTTACCCAAATCAATATTTCCCCTCTAGCTCCCCTTTATTTGTGGGTGACTTTCCCCAACAGTGTAGGCTGAGGGTCTGCAAATGGCAGTTGCTTTGTTGCTTCTCCCAGCATCAGGGTACTTCACTCACAGATGTCTACAAGGTGGTCCAAGAGGGAAGCTTAAGACTGTCGTTGGGGCTGTTTATCAAATCAGGATCTTCTGTGTTCTGAATGAACAAATGAGGACACACCCGTATACATTGTCTTCACAATGGAATCCAGCTGGCCAGTGTGATGGATGAGGGCATTTCTGTTGGGAAAGTTAATTTGGGACTATCTATAGAACCAGAGACCAGACCCTAGGTTCTTGGACAGGGCATTGGGTAAGGTAGATTGAGTCTCTGCTGTGGGGAAGCCTTTGTTGTTGAAGAACAAATAAGATTAATTATTAGGACTATTGGTGAGAACTGGGGTCTAGATGTTGCTGTCACAATAGCTGGAGCCAAGTGGCACTGGAGCAGAGACTAAATGATGAGTCAGAATGAACCATGTGGCTCCAACGGGAAGAATATTCCAGAAATGAGGGCACAATTACAAAACTCCAAGGAAGTGTATCTGAGGAAACCTGGGGAGGAGGGGGGAAGAGGTAAGTGAGCTGGAGCAAGAGCATACAGTGGAAAGTCATGGGCCTTCTTAGCCGTGATAGGAAGAGACATGATCTGAGCTTTGGAAAGTCCTCCCTGGTGTCTGCTCTGGTGAGGGGGTCTACAGCTGAGCCCACAGATTCTCCAGTACAGCTCTCTCTTCTGGCCCTGATGAACTTTTCCTGCACAAGACAATTTTCCAGAGGGTAAAAGGGAAATCCTTATGAAGCTGTCATGTAGCAACATTGGGGATCCCAAGTAAATTTTGTTTTACCTTTGTCATTCAGTCCAATGCTTAAAGATAATTTTATCATAGACATGTATCACATGTTGACTTTGAAGGATGCTTTTGATTATTATCTCCAATCTGGAAGTGAAAATGACACAGTAAAAGAGTGGTCATCTTAATCATTATATATATTTACTTGCTGTGTAAAATGAAGCCCCCAAATTAATACTAGTCTCTTCTGCCTGTGGGAAGACAAGGCTTCTCATTATTGACTAAGCTATATTAATAACTTAGTTATTTTATATAATATATTCATAACAGTTGATATCATATTCTAAAGGCAGTGACAGATACATTAATATAAATATGGTAATATAATTGTGGATAAACTATCATTTTTTTTTTTCTGCAATGACTCTTTCTCTCTTCCCAAATCTGACAGATGTGGACGAATGCCAGGCTATCCCTGGGCTATGTCAAGGAGGAAATTGCATTAATACTGTTGGGTCTTTTGAGTGCAAATGCCCTGCTGGACACAAATTTAATGAAGTGTCACAAAAATGTGAAGGTAAGCGACCTCATGTTCTGCAGCTAAAGGGAATGGGGGAGGGCAGACAAGATGGCATCGGAGGCAAGCTTGTTTTGGGATTACACCCAATTCCTTCTGTTTTTGTGAGTCCCGTGAGATTGTATATATGACAGTCTGACAGAAACTGTATGTCTGTGGACCATGGAACCAGAAAAGCCCCTGCAGCTTGTTTTACTTTTATAGACACAAAATAAGAGGCCCATCTGAATCAAATTAAGTATTAAAACATAAAATATTTTTGGCTGATATTTGGTTTAAAATGTTCAAGACACATGTTTTGTATGGTTCTAGAGGCATGAATTTAAATTTGATCACTAGATATCATTCAAAATTATACCACTGCCATTTTCTAGTTAAAGTGTACAATTTTGAGTGGTGTGTGTGTGACATATTAACATAAACATTGTGCTCCTAGTTAGAGCTTAGGATTTTCTTTCCTGGGCCACGACATATGTCTACCAAATGAAAAGCTTTCTGATGTTTGCCAAGCCGAAAAGAGTGACCTGATGTGGATTCTTCTGTTTGTGTTTAGTTTGTAGAGTAGGCTTCTAGAGTGTAGATGCAGGGGACATGTTTGTGTGTGGCACTACTGGTATATGCAGAGGCAGTCTGGCTTCCTGTGCAGAACTTTGTTTTTTGAGATGCTGGCATCCAGGAAGTAAATAGACAGCTCTCAGTTCTTTTTGCTGAGTCCATGGAGCACATGGAGTATGTTCTGACGGCCTTGAAGCAACAATCAAACATCCATCTTGTATCAAGCTCAGAGAAAGCCTTTCCTTTTTTCTTATCTTCTCATTCCACCAGCTGCAGCCTGAGGTTTCAATGAGAAGTCTGTGTTTGTTTTCTGTTTGTTGTTTGTTTTTTGCCTGCTTATCTTCCTAGTCTCTAGCAAATAAACAACTCACTCAAAGAGGATCATCTGTCCTTGGGTTTTTAACTTCCTTGTGGATTCCCAGTCTATCAAGACAGCTTTTACTGTGAAGTACAATCAATAAATTGTACAGTCAGACATTTAATATAGCTTGCCCAGAATGGAACAACCTAATTGTCACAGAATTGCCTTTATGGGAGCAGAGTGGCTTTAAAAATTATTGACTGATATGATTTATAATTTCTGCTGCAGTCGAGAATATATTATAGTCAGTTATTTCAGTGTGGCACCATGAGACAGTTTTAGTTTCTTTCTGAAATCAGGCTTCATAAAACAGCTCATTTTAAAGAACATTGGGACTGGTTTTCTACAGGTGGATGGATTTTAGTAACTGTAGATATAAGTATGAAGTAGAGAGAGTCGGTGTAGAGAGTGGCAGAGGCCTGTTCTACTTTTCAACATTATAAATGTCTTTAGAGTGTTGAGTGAGGCCATTCAGGGAGCTTCGGGGGTTTCATTTTGACTCTCATTCTGGTGCTAATTGGGTGTATTGTATTGACATTTTCTCTAGATGAGAACTATTCTCTTTCTGTGTGTCTCTGTCTCTGTCTCTGTGTGTGTGTGTCTGTCTTTCTTTCTGTCTCTCTTTCCTCACTCTGTAGTCCTGGCTGGCCTGGAACTTCCCATGTAGACCAGATTGACTTCAAACTGGCAGAGATCTACCTTCTGAGTGCTGAGACTAAAGACATAGGCCACCATGCCCAGCCTTCATTCTAATTCCTAATACTTGGAACTATTTAAAAAGTATTCCGGTGTGGATATTTAGTCATTATGAGTATGTTTTGTGACAGTGTAATGAGGTTTCTTGCATGCAGAATCCATGTCTACAATGGTCTGTGTCTAACATTTTTAAGCTTTTCCCAGCTTAATACATTGAGTAACGAGAGGTACAGTCAGCTTCAAGATTGGGGCAATGGAGACCATATGGCCTGTCCTAGCCTGTGTTTTGTCTTCTAGATCAGAGAAACTTCCTGCCTGAACAAAAATCGATTTTCTGCCTTTTGCTTTTTTCTTGATTAGAATAGCTAACAGTCAGAAACAGTCATGGATGTGCATGCATCACACAGAAGGTGCAGATATAACATTCACACTGAAAAAAAAAAAAAAACAACACAGGGAACTCAGATCTTATTAATGCTAAGAAACCTACTTTGTGATATATCTAATGAATTAAAATTCAACCAGAGCATTGTTAATATTCTTGACAACAAAAACAAATTCTCAATGCACGTTGGAATCTGTAGCAAGGCAGAGAACAGAACCCTTTGGCGAGAGCTCATCTTTCCACTGCCATCCACAGTTATATTAAATTTAGATGCTGCTTTTTCCCTTCTCTATTTCTCTGTGCAAACTGACATCAGCTAGGCCATTTTCTTGTTAGTACTATATGTACAATGGCCTGAGGCTGGTTGGAATATTGTTGGTAGAAACATCATCAGAAAGTCCTCTAGAACCTTCTGGGAGCCCGATTCTCTTCATCAGTTCCCTTAATGTATTCCAATTAGGAAAGCATTAGGGGAGTGGTCCCATTTGTGTCCTTTGTGGTCAAGGGAGGGAGCCTAGCCGGTCCTAGCATACAACCACAAAGATGACAAGAAATGGCTGGGGAGGAGGGTCTGGCATAATAGTGCCCTCATTCTCAGCCCGTGTGTAAGAGTAGGCTTTTCGTTACTGTGATAAAATGCCTGAAGGAATCAGCTTAGAAAGAGGAAAGGCTCACGTGTGCGTGTGTGTCCTGCACCTGCGGCACACATGTGCAGGTGTGAGGACAGCTTGCAGAAGAAGGCTCTTTCCTTCCATTCTGTGGGTCCCAGGGGTCAGTCTCAGCTTTCAGGCTTGGCAGCAAGTGTCCTTACCTGCTGGGTCACGTCGCTGGCCCTGTAGCTGGCTTTTAATGTGTTTTTCCCTTGACTTAGAAAGGAAGAAATTGTGTAGCTTTTATATTACCTTAAAAATAATAATAATAATAACAATAAAAAGACTTCAGTCTGGTGGGTATTAGCAAATTCCCAAGATTCCAGCCACTGCTCCTCCACTGCAGGATGGCTCCATTCGGGTGCTTTTCATGAGAGCTTCCTCTTCAGAATTCTCCCTTTCTTAGATCTTCCTTTTCCTAAAATCCCAATAAAACGCTATAGACTAAGGCTTAATAAATACATTGACTGTAGAACGTTTAAAATGTAAGTTAATAAGCTGAAGCGATTCAGTATTAGATTTTAATAGATTTTTTTAAAAGACAGAGATTTGCAGCTGTGATTTGAGAAAGGGGATCAGGGCTCACAGCTGCCTTTCTGCTGTTTTTTCTGATGACTGCTAAGCTCCCATGCTAAAGGGGCACAGGCGCCCTGCCCTTCTGGAAACCACGCCCATATTTCCATAGGTTACTGTGGGAGAAAATTAAGAAATAATAAAAACGGATTAAGTTTTATTTCTGGAAGAAGTCCCTTAATTAACAATTAACCTTTAACGTTCGGGGATTTAGATTAACGTCAGCCCACCTCCAGCGATCCTGAGAGCGTGGCATGATGGGAAGGAAGTTTTACCACATGGTTCTTCCGTCCACGAACTCCCTGGTGTGTGAGTTATAGTGCTTGGGATTTCTCTTTACCACAATAACCTCATGTTTACCTGATAGCTCCTTGCTTTAGAGGCTCTTGTCTTCCTGGGCCCCAGTGAGCATCCCTGGGGCTCTTTGACTCATTGCCACAGGTGAGACTCCTGGCCATGGTGCTCACCTTTTGGCTCAGCATAGCTAGCTCCTTGCTATGGTAATGGAGTAGTGGTATAAACCGAAGAGCTTGGTGAGCAAGGAGGGCCTGGCCGGAGTCTGGGTAAAGTCCCTAGTTCACTATGTGGTTGTAGCTAGTGCAGCCCTCAGGGGCTCATCACACCTGTAGCCCCGCCTCTCCTCTCCAGCCTGGAGGAGACTGGGAGAGGTGTCCAGAATGCAGAAGTGCTGCCAGTCCCGCCGCAGCCAGCAGGCCTCCCAAACTGCTGTGTTTTTATGGCTGGTATTTGAGAAAGACTGATTCGTGGAGGCCATACTCCACACCCTTTGGGATTCTGTGACTTGGGACGCCTGAAGTTCTAGTAAGAGAAGATAAACACAGCATTATAAGAGTCGAGACGATGATGAACCAGGAGGAGGAGGTCCAGCCTCTGACTCTGGTTTAAATGCTGTGCACACAGTCTGTCCCATGAGGCACTTCCACCCACGTCGGATGACATATCACAACGTCAGCTCTGAGCATTCTAAAGCTAGGAACCTGAGAAGCAAGGTGGTTTGTAATACTAAAGGACAGAGGAGAGCAGGTCACTGGGGAGGTGACACTAGGGAATTAAAGGTATTTACACCCTCATGGGTGACAGTTTGTCTCATCCTGTTAGACCTTAATGAGGGAACATTAGAGTGTGTATTCTGAAACAAGTCCTGTGACATTTGCAGACATTCATCAAAGGTGGACTTCTCAAGCAGCAGAGCTTGAGACTTGGCGTCACTGTAGACAGTGGAGACTTGGGCTTAGCATCACTATAAATGATGAACCTGTTCACTTCCCCCAACCCCTCAAAGTCACCCTGGCCTAAGCATTTCAGAACATACTCTACCACCACCATTTTATTTTATTTTATTTTATTATTTTATTTTATTTTATTTTATTTTATTTTATTTTATTTTATTTTATTTTATTTTATTTTATTTTACTTACCACTTTTTGTTTTACTGTTTATTTTTGAGGCAGAGTCTTACTAGGTTGCCCAGGCTGGCCTTAGATTTGCTCTGTAGCCTAGGCTGCCCTTTAACCTCAGATTCTCCTTCCTCTGACTCTCAAATAGCTGGGAAGCAGAGGCCTACGTCTCCAGGCCTGGACCTTTCCTATACTTATACTTAACAAGTTTTATACTTGTTAGTTTTCCTCAGTCTTCACTCATGAGACGGGCACACCCAAGCATCAGGCATATGGAAATCAGGTCCCATAATCACATCAACATGGTGAGGATTAGATGACTTAGGATTTTCGACATGGCCTGGCTCTCAACACACCGGAACTCTCATTATCCTCGCTGTGGTTATTTTCAATAGATGATGCCAGTCTCTCTGGTTGGCAGGTAGAAGATGTTCCCACATCCTGCCAAGTTAGTTATGCTTCCAAAATAACCTTTTCTGATATTTATAGCATTTTAATCTCTTTGGATATTGATATCTGATGCTAAGTGGCTTAAACAAAAATGCTAGCATCTGTCTCTATTAATATATTGAAAAAATATTTTTAGTAACTCATCACATCATCTTTGTTAGGCACTGTGTAACATTATCATTGGAGGACCCTTTGGAAAGAAACACTTTGTCATTGCCATGACAAAACACCATGGCTGAGGCAACTTATGAAAAAGCATTTCATTTGGGCTCACAGTTTTAGAGGACTGGAATCCATGACCAGCATGGTGGGGAACATGGCAGCAGGCAGGTAGGCAGGCAGGCAGGCATGGTGCTGGAATACTGCCTGACAGCTTACATATAGATCCACAAAACAAGACAGACAGGGAGAGACAGAGACAGAGACAGAGACAGAGAGACACAGAGACAGAGGAGAGGAGAGGAGAGGAGAGGAGAGGAGAGGAGAGATGAGACTGGGAATGGCTTTTGAAATCTCAAAGCCTACCCCCAGTGACACATATCTTCCAACAAGGCCACACCTCCTAATCCTTCCCAAAGAGTTCCACCAACTGAGAAGCAGGTATTCAAATATATGGGACCATTGAGGCTGCTGTTATTCACACCACCACAAAAGCCGGGCCTTGCAGTTATGTCTTCCTCTGCCCTTTAATAAGGTTTTGAGTTTTGTAGGCTTACTGATACACAGATTCTCTGTGCTCAGAATAAGTGGGGCTGCAGAAAGACAGAAGGATACCAAAAACAGAGCTGTTGTAAGGAGAGACTCGGGGCATAGTGCTGGGTCTAGAAACTTACACTTTGTGTGGGCTGCTTCTGCCTGGAATAGCTTTACCTTTACCAGTGGCAGATTCAGAGTGACAGTACTGTGCTTCATAGCTTTGAAGCTACGCTCAGTGAAACACTGCTTCAGCTGCTAGACTGGCGTAGAAAATGGTTATTTTACTTTTCAAGAGGCTAAACAGCATGGCAATGGTGCCGTTGAATGGGCTGTCAGCTTGAATAGAAATATGCTTGAGTGCATGAGAATTCACATGAATGTGGTCCACTTACAACCCTGTTTTGCTTTTTAAATGATGTGGACTGGAGAGGAAGTGTTCTCACTTAGTGGTGCTAAGTCTTCCTGAGCATCAGCAGTACCAGCCTGGCTGTAGTGGGTCCTCCAAGAGGCCTGGGCAAATCCTGCTTTTCCTTGGCACAGTGTAGGCTGCCCTTCTTGTTTGTCCTAGATAGTACAGTGCATTCTCCATTCCTTCTCCTCCCTTCCCTTGCCACTATTGATACTTGTGAGTGAGAGGTTTGGGCTTTTGAAAAATTCCTTTAAGGAAATGGTTAGATTTGTCTCAAAGGAACATTTATTGTTTCCTTGGAGGAGACCAGTAGCCTCAGGCCCTAGCAGCTGATCCCCTTTGGCCTCTGTAGCATTCAGGATATTTGTTAAGACATTTCTTTAGAATCAGCATGTGAGAAAGAGATGGGGAAGTGGCTGGTATGTGAAGACAGATTGGGTGAGCTGTGGTACATCCCGGAGGCCCCATCAATGACCACAGAGGACGGTGTGACATCAAGTGACCTTGGTGGTGTGGAGTCAAGTAGCCTTCATAGATGTCCCTCACTGCATTGAGGTGACCAGACTTCTGCCCATCTTCTACGATTTCCTATTACATATGGGGTACCCAGGCAGGGTGTGGCCTCGGGCTAGGCAGTCCTATGCAGCTCAATGATCCCTGACAGATTCAAAAGTCAGAGACAGTCTGTTGGGTACATCTCAAACAGAGGGAACAGTCAGTCTTTCCCCAGAGAGAAAGCTGACTAGAGCACTCAATGTCTTCTGCAGTTCACGCACCAAACACACATCCTTCCAACACAGGACCACCATCACGGTCATTTGGATGTACTACTGGGAATCCAGCCTGGTACTTCATATCCCCAGTCAGGGTTCAGGCCATGAAGTCTTCTCTGAAGGACTGTAGTATCTGCCTTGTGGGAAATTTGATTGAAAAATATGGACCTAATTAGCAGAGGAGCTTAATATAGTACAAAATATAGAGAGAAGAAGAGAGTAAGCTTTGAAATAAATGCATTTGGAATATTAGCATGCTGCTAGCCCGTGAGCTTACGATCTTAGGAGGATGAGCTTATTTGGCCCTCTCTCTTGAATTTGATAAATCCCTAGGTAGCATCTGCCTGAATAAGCTCTTCTCTGGGCAGCTTCTATTCGGCACACACAGCTGCGTCTGGGGGGCTTGACTGCACAAGAACTCTGTCTTCATCCTTGTAGCCACGACATTCCATAAGGCACCCTCCCGATAACAGGAACTCCTCTTTCCATTGCAGACATTGATGAGTGCAGCACCATTCCCGGAGTCTGTGACGGCGGCGAGTGTACAAACACAGTCAGCAGTTACTTCTGCAAATGCCCCCCTGGGTTTTACACCTCTCCTGACGGCACCAGATGCGTAGGTGGGTTTCATTACAGATGGCAGGCACGGTTTTTATACATCGTCCGTAATGAACACCTCTCTGAGTAAGTTTGTCAGTGGGACCAGTTGAGGGGAAGGTGAGCACTTATGGAAATGCATTCAGCAGTGGAGTGCCCTGTTAGCCAGCCGAGGCATCTTGTGTCCTTGGTTACGGATTTGTAGACGTCCTCAGTCTGCGAGTTAAGGTGCAGTCAGCTTCACCTAACCATGCTGTCTCTCCATGCCTACCCTCAGTCATTTTTCAGAATCTGTGTTGATCCCGGTCTGATAATTGGCAACAATCTCTAATTGGTCTAGCTTTCATACAGTCTGCTCTGTCAGACTCATCTTCTTAAAGTAGTGATTTGATTAAATAACATTCTTGTTTACGCATCTCAAGCACTTTCCAGCAGGGCAGGGAAACTAGTGATTTTCGATCTGTGTCCAGTGGTTCCACATAAACTGCATGTTAGTGCCTGTATAGATACACGCTCCACGCTTAGCAATTCTGCTCTTAACTTTTGTGGTGTTCTGCTTGCATGAAGACAGAAATTAAGCGAAGGGTTATTTTATTCTTTTTTTCAAAATATTTTATTTTATTTGTAATTATGTGCGTGTGACTCTATGCACCTGTGAGTACAGGTGCCTATGGAGGCAAAAGAGGGTGCTGGATTCCTTGGAGCTGGAGTTAACAGGAAGTTGTGATCCTCCCTAATATAGGTGCTTGGCACCAAACACAAGCCCTCTGCTGATGTCACGTGTAAATCAGTGGCTGCCAGTAACTCAATGGCAGCTTGTCATTTCAGCTCCAGCAGTTCCCATTTTACCACACGGATCAAGAGTCTGAGGTGACATGGTATCAGTTAATTTGCAAAATAGTAGTCATTAGCCTGTTAAAAGGTTACCATTGGTACACGTAGGTCCCAGCTTTGCTCTGAAGGAGGAATCATCCATCTACAAATTATATGTACACATTTCATAATTTGGTCAAGCGATTACAACTGGGTTTTGACCACCAAGCTGGGATACGTTCAAGCCTGAGGCTCTTTCCCCATTTTTAATAGCTTTTGGGTTCCATGCCCAAAATATTTACTAATGTGGCATACAAAGATTAGTAGCTTTGAAGCTTTTCAAGTAAGAAGGTAGAATTTTCATTTCACCACCATTTTCGTGGACAGGCACCACACTGTGGGCTAGCTGGAATAAAACACATACTTGTTGAGACCGTCTGCCCAAGAGGTACATGAACCACAACCAACACTTCCTGGGAACTGCATCTCTACTTGCCGGTGGTCATAAGTACCACTCGGAAATAGCCTAGTGTTTGTGAGGCTGACTCAGTCCTTTTCTACGGTTTGTTTAGGTTTCTCTTTTCCTTCTTTGTTTAAAATAAATAGTGTAAGTGCTCCCAAGTTATGCATGTTTATCTTTAAGCATTTCAACAATGAAGCCATCAATCTTTAAAGGCTTTGTGTTCTTAAAAATGATTCAGACAAGTGTACCTGATGACCTTCTGTGACAAAGCTTGACGCTTAATACTCAGGCTTAGGGCACATAGGGATAGGGTTTCGACTGTCGAAATTTCACATCACAAAATCAATTCCTGCATATCTTCTGTTAAGGGAGAAGCATATTTTGGATATTATTCACTTTTCACAACTTAATTGTGTATGTAGAGAGGTGCATTTTCCTTGAGAAGCCACACCCTCAAAATGTGTAGACGGAGATAAGTGTTTGCACTTTGCTGTGATCTCCCCTCTTCACAGCAACATCTCAGGGGCGTGTCCTGTGCTCTGGGCTCTTCTGGGTAGCTGAGAGTTGTACCACAGTGTGTCAGCTGTTGTCATGACAGTCAGACATGATGTAATCCAATCGAAATGATCTATAGGAGTGTGCCTCACCATGCTGCTCCGAGAAGATACTTTTCTGCCAAAAAGAAGAGAACTCATCTAGAACTTGCTGGGTCCCTATAGGACTAGGAATCTGCAATCATTGAGGCTTTGGAATTTATTCATAATTAACCATTTGAGAACATGACTTCGAGCCTCAGGACAAAAGGGAACCTGATCACTAAGCGTTAGATTTGACTGAAAACTGGTTTGCTTGTCCCTTTAAAATGTAACCTCATGGGTCTGAGGCACAATTTCAGACTAAAAACTAGTGCCCATGCCACAGATTAGTGTTGTTTTTAAATGCCTTTCTATAAATGTTTGCCGAAATGGCTAACATTAAGCAATTTAAACTAAAGACAGCCAGGCTGTCTTTAACATAGAGACACGTCTTTATGAATAACCGTCTGTCACTACTAGTGATTGTCTTAGTCTTCTCCCCCTCCCACGGCACATTGATTTTAACCACTTCCTCTCACCTTGGTTATGGAATGAGGAATTTTAGCCAAGTGCCCCATCGTGCAAGGGCGAGGTGTGAGACGGGGCATTTCTGATTGTGTAAAGGGCCTATGGAATGTGCCACATTTCCTCTCCACAGCTCACACGTGTGGGTCAGTCTGTCATAGCCCCAGGGGGAGACATGGAGGTGTCAAGACAGAGGTGTCCCAAGCTGGATCACAAAGACTTCATGTGTTTTGTTTTTGTTATTTTATTTTTTATTTTTTTGGTTCTCTCAGATGTTCGTCCTGGTTACTGCTACACGGCTCTGACAAATGGGCGCTGCTCCAACCAGCTGCCCCAGTCCATAACCAAAATGCAGTGCTGTTGTGATGTTGGCCGATGCTGGTCTCCGGGGGTTACCCTGGCTCCCGAGATGTGTCCTATCAGATCAACTGGTAAGAACCCATCTATAGTGCCTACAGCATATCCCACACAACCCCTCCAAGCTCATGGCAATATGTGCAGTGCAGATCCAAAGGAAACGCAGGTATATAAGTAAGATTCCAGAAACTTGAAGTGTGGCCATGGAGGAATCCCCCAGACGGCGCACAGGTAAAGGCTTGTTTCTAGATCTGCTGGTGACTGACTTGGTTCTCTCGTTGCTTGGCGCAGCAGTCTCCTCAGGAAGCCTTTGTTTCCCCTTATTCTCAGTGAGGGACATGTTGGTTCTCCTGTGGCTCTTCCCAGCTCAGTAGGATTTCTTCTGTAAGTCCTGTTGTTTCTGAATCCTTCAGGTCTTCCTGTTTGTCTGTCATATTCCCTTCATTTCCGCTAGAAGCTTATCATTCTGCGATCTGAATGACGGGGTGCCTCCCAAGTGGCCAGCGAGAGATCCTGCCATGTACATTTCCTAAAGTGTAGCGCACCTGACAGTCGCTCTAAGACCTCTTCATGATGTCTTAGACATCATTGTAATCTCATATTTCTCATGCTCTCTGTAGTAGTTAGCATAGTAGTTAGCATAATCTTGCTCCTAAGAGATGCTTGGGTAGAACACACAGCTCATTAAATATGATTTTCTCCACAAATTCCAATGAAAAACTGACCTTAGCTCTGTTCAGTTTGATTCCTGAAAGGCATGGTCAAATCAGAGACTTGAAGCAAGGTGGTGAAATGGGGGGGGGGGGGGGGGGCCGGGGCGCAGAGCTGATGTAATGATTTTGAGCGTGCTGTTCATAGGATCTGCCATTCCCATCACAGGTTATAGAACCATTTATGGATGTCAAGGTAGGCTGGTATTCATCTCTGAGAACCGCATGGGTGAATCAAAGAAGTAATGAAATTTTTCTGGGTCTACATACATACACACACACATACATACATATGGTTCAACAGGTGATACATTTTGGACACTTGCCGTTTATACCCTAAAGAGTAAACCTTCCTCCTCATTTGCCCCGCAGAGCAGTCACTAGATCCCTGTTTAGATGCACATGACTTCCTGCCAAGATGTGTGACTTGGGTACCAGAAAAATTGCTTCTCAAATGCACACATCAGTTTTGGGAATTAGTAACATTCATTGAATCCTTTGTGTTGAGACCTTGAGTAGAGAAGGGAAGACAGTAGATGCAGGTGCCAGGAGGAAGGCCTTGGACAGGAAGACACGAGTTCCTGTGTGTGACTTTGCAGGGAGCTGAAAGACAAAAGCCTGACAGACACATAGAGCAAAGCAGACGGATTATGCAAACTGATTTGCAGGTCGGCGTTTGTATGTTCAAGTCTTTCAAGACAGTGCAACTGAGCTCTGGGCTTCGTCTGTGCAAGTGGTGATGTAAGATGGAGGACTTAGGTTTTTTTTTTTCCTATTTCTTTAAAACAAACAAACAAACAAATGAACAAAAACAACAAAACCCCAAAAAACTGTGTTTCATCTCTGAGTTGAATGGATACATAAAAAGTAAAGATCATTGAGAAAAATGATCTGTAGCTGCTGATCCTTAATGTAAAGGGGCTCACAGATAAAACCATCACTCTGTAGAGAAGAAGGAGTTTAGGGCCCAGTTAGAGACTTGTCCTACAGGGTTAAGGTGAATTTAATGGTGTTCTTAAAGTAATATATTCACCTAATTAGCAGAAATGCTAATAGGCCATCCAACTTCTTTTACAGATCCTAAAAGAATTTTAAAACTAGGCTGACCTGGTGCTTACAAGTTCTTGAAAATGAAGTGTTTCCTTTAATATAGTCAAGATTCAATTAAATCCAACACATACTGAAATCCTCTTATATGTAACTTACAGGACTATGCTGAGAGTGAAAATTAGTTATGACTTATGTATGGTCTAAACTTAAAGTACTGCATAGAAATGTGATGAAAACATGCTCAAGGAACAATTGATGTGGTATGTCTAAATTCTGTAAGAAGAGTCACTGTAGTTTTAGTAAAAAAAAAAAAAAAAAAAAAGGAAATGTAGCATTCTGAGTCAGGAAAACACAGACAAGGAAAATTCCCTTCCAAATACAGAAGTATACCAAGAATTTGTGGGTCAAAATTCCAGATAAATAATAGAGCATAGTAATGGAATTCTCTGGAAGCTTGAACTAGGTCTGAGTTACAGGTGTGAAGTAAGACTGAAGAATGTTCAGAAGTGGACTAGTTAGAGGCAGCAGAGTCTGTGGAGTTCTGTGTGGTTATTCAAAAGTAAATTGGCAGAATGTCCCACGAGATTGAGTTATGAAAGCATTTCAATAGTTCACAGGTAAAGAGAAACATTAGCTTTATCTAGCATAACAGTTAACACTGTGTAGAAAATACCTACATAAAAATCACTTTGACTGTAATAATAAAGTTATTGACTTTCTCGCCAAAAGCAAAGATGAAGAATGCTGCAGAATGCCGGTGGCTGTGGAGGAGAGCTGCAAATGAGTAAAACAAACATACCCTGAAGCTAGGCGCTGACTTTCCATGCAAGTCTTTCTTCCCTCCAATACTTTCTCTCTATATAAGCAAGAGTGATCTGAAAAGATTCATGTGATCATGTCTGACCCTGCTAGAGACTACAGTGACTTCCCTTTGCATGAAAAATAAAACCAAAGTCTTACAAACAACAACAACAACAAAACAAACAAACAAAACGAACAACAACAATGGGGCCTCATGTAGCTTGGGCTGTCCTTATACCCACTACGTAACCAAAGGTGACTTTGAACTCCCACTCCTGCTTTGCCCCTTTCTTTCGTCATCTTGCTGGCCCTTATTTTGTGTGTCTGTGAGTTTTAAAATTAACATACAGAGTAATGGGTTTCATTATAGCAATCTCATTCATGTGTGTCATTCTCCTTCTCTCTAATTAGGACAGGAGCCTGCTGATGTGCTTTTCGGATCCTTGTGACAGCGGTGGGGGGTAGGGAGAGGGCAGGGTGGAGGACGTGACACCTAACATGATTCCCAGTGGAATTCAATGTGTAAATGTCTTTGTGGGTTTGTAAGGAACACATGGCACCTGCTCTGGAGACAGTTCTGTTGTTGTGGTTGTTTAAATTCTGAGTTATTCTCTCAATGTGATTATTGCGTAGACATTAAATGTATGAATGCATTGTTTATTCTGATTGGCCAATGCACTTTGATTTCTTTAAAGGGATGTTTTCTCAGGCCTCCAGGCAGCCCTGGCTCTACTGACTGTGTCCTCTTGTGTTGTATTCTTCCAGAGGATTTCAACAAGCTGTGTTCTGTCCCTCTGGTAATTCCTGGGAGACCAGAATATCCTCCCCCACCCATTGGCCCCCTTCCTCCAGTTCAGCCCGTTCCTCCTGGCTTTCCTCCTGGACCTGTGATTCCAGGCCCTCGGCCACCTCCAGAATATCCGTACCCATCTCCGTCACGGGAACCTCCGAGTAAGAAACGAAAGCCACCTCCTCACTTGTCTTAATAACTCATATTTTTGGCTTACACCACTTTCATCTTTAAATATTTTCACCAATTGTTAGATAAAAAAAATTTTTACATAGCTTTGCAGGTTTCGTGGTTTTCCAGTTTTATAAATAAGAATGGAAGCCTTGTATGTTCCGGAAATGAATGTACTTTTGTTACTGATAGTCTCAATCCAATGTGGGAGGGTTATGGGAAAGACTGAAGTCTGATTCAGAGAACAAATTAATGGCAGAAAATGTATGAAATTATACTTTAGGTCATAGAGTGTACAAAGTAGTTCGTTAACTGCCAACGCCTCGCTGCTGTAGTTATTTACCCAAACTGGAGGTTTGAGAGTAAGGGAGTGGGTGGGTTGGGGAGGGACAGGCAGAGAAACCCCTGCAGCGTCTCCCCTCCCATGCCAGGTACAGTGGGCTCTCTGAAGTCCAGATGGGATTGTGCTCTAACAGCTGACTCACCCTTGGTGGCTCTTCCTTCAGAACTTGGTATTTTGTTCACTCTTGACAGAGTAAGAGCTGACGTCATAGATAAGAATAATTTTAATGGGGTTCAATGCTGTTCTCCTAGGGGTGCTGCCTTTCAACGTTACCGACTACTGCCAATTGGTCCGCTATCTCTGTCAAAATGGGCGCTGCATTCCAACCCCTGGCAGCTACCGGTGTGAATGCAACAAGGGCTTTCAGCTGGACATCCGTGGGGAGTGCATCGGTAAGCAATCGGTCATGTGAATGAAAATGAGGAATTTTTCAGCTCTTTTGTAATTATCTGTGTCTTTCTCAGTGCTCTATGGCTGTGAAGAGTCACCATGACCACGGCAACCCTTATAAAGGAAAACATTTAGTTGGGGCCGGCTTACCGTTTCAGAGGTTTAGTCCGTTACTGTCATGGTGGGGAGCATGGTGGCAGGCGTGCAGACGTGGCGCTGGAGAGTAGCAGAGGGTTCTGCATCCAGAGCCGAAGGCAGAGAGAGACACTGGGCCTGACTTGAGCATTTGAAACCCCAAAGCCCACCCCCAGTGACGCACTTCCTGCAACAAGACCACACCTACTCCAGCAAGGCCATACTTCCCTGTCAAGTAGAGCTGCCACTCCCTAATGACCAAGCATTCAAATAGATGAGCCTAGGGGGCCATTCCTATTCAAACCACCAGAGTCCGTACTGGTTCTCTATTGCTGTTGTAACAAATCAGCTCAAATGGTGGCTCCAAACAGTAGACCTTTATTATCCTTGGCTTCCAATCCAGGGCTTAAAAGCTCAGTGCGGATAGCATTGAATCTTCAGAACCTCTGGGGGAGAGAGAATCCCCTGACCATCTAGAATTTCTCAGACTCTGGAGTCAGGCAGAGCACCATGGCCCTTGTTTATCTATACATCCAGGAGGGCAGTGTCTTCAGTGGCACAACGCAATAGAACCCACCTCTGCAGTAACTGTTAGTCTCTTTGACTTTTTTTTTTCAGTACTGGGAGTTGAAGCCAGCATTTTATATATGCCAGGCCAGTGCCCTACCACTTAGTAACATCCTTATTGCTTTTCTCTTCTTATTTTTGAGACAAGGTCTTACCAAGTTGCCTAGGCAAGCCTTGGTCTCCTAGTAGCTGGAATAACAGCCCTGTGCTTTCACGTCTGTCTGTCTGTTTGATTTTCTTAGGCCAGACTCACAGAAGGAAGAAAAAACAAAAAATGTGTTTTCATCTCAGAGCATATTCATATTCTCTGAAAATGGCACAAGGGAAGAATGCAGGCTAACTGCTTAATTTGCAATGGGAAGAGCCCTGGTGTATTGGAGAGGGAAAGGGAAAGATACATTCATTATGCAATTTCCCTTTTTTTCTTTTTTCAAGTTTTGCTTTGCTGAGAAAGGGTTCTGCTACGCAGCCTTGGCTGACCTGGAACTCACTATGTAGTCCAGGCTGTGTCCTCTAACTCATAGAGTTCTGCCTACCTCTGCTGGAATTAAAGGTGTGTGTGCAGCAGCACCTGGCTTTCCTTCCTTCTTTCTAATTTTTTTTTCTTTTCTTTTTTTTTTTTTTTTTTTTTTTGAGGCAAGATTTCTCTGTCTAGTGTTGGATGTCCTGGGCTTGATTTGTAGACCAGGCTGGGCTCAAATTCACAAAGATAAGACTGTCCCTACCTCTCAGAGTGCTGGGATTAAAGGTGTGCCCCACCCCCATCCGGCTTTGCTATTTTCTTTTCTTAAACGAAAATGTTTTTTATGTATGAAGGAACCTATAAAGCCTTAGCATTGTGAGCTGTTGTGCGAGTTTTCACTAGGACATGCTGTGTGTTACAGATGTTGACGAGTGTGAGAAAAACCCATGCATTGGTGGTGAGTGTATCAACACCCAGGGCTCATACACATGTCACTGCCGTGCTGGCTACCAGAGCACACTCACCAGGACAGAGTGCAGAGGTAAGGGGCTTGGGGACTGGGGGGCATCTGTCCCAAAGGAGGGCTTTGCTTTGAAGGAACCGAATAAACATAAATGCCAGGAGCTAATTCTCTCTCTCTCACACACACACACCCCGCTCTTTTTTGTGCCTTATTCCAAACATCATTTCTCTAAGGATGTTGCTATAAAGTCTGGCAAGCATTCAGATTATTTTAAAAGCTCTCCATGTGCCTGGGGGAATAAGCTTGTTTTCACTTCTTTTGAGTCATTTCTGCTGGTTGCTCATCTTCCATCTGGGTTTAGGGGACGTGGTTACTCTGCCTGACAGAAGCTGGGGAAAGCCTCTGGTAGAATGGCGTGTCAGGAAGTTCTCTACAGAGAGGAGGATGGGGGACTGTGCTCCACACAGGTCAGCAGACAGCAGCAGCATCACCCGAGGATTGCCTGAAGGGATGACTCTCTGGTCCTTTCTCAGGCCTGCTGATCGGAGCCAGCGTTTGGCAGGCTCCTCCCTGCCATCTGTCTGCATCCTGAAGTTTCAGGAGCACTGTAGATGACTTCTCAGAAAGGTTGCCATTCAGGGATATTTCTTTTCCTTTTTCTAAAATATCAAAATTAACAAATTTTGGGAGGATTTTGGACATCAGTACCATATTTAGATGATTTCCCCCCCTCTTCTTCCTTCTCCAACTCCTCCTGTGACCCTTCAACCCCCTCTCAAATTCATTACTCTTCACACCCCAACACACACACACACACACACACACACACACACACACACACACACACA
>NW_026585504.1:10797176-10823970 GCF_907164565.1 Psammomys obesus
CACACACACACACACACACACACACACACACACACACACACACACACTGCTACAGCTTGCCTCGTGCCGTTGCCGGTATACAAGTGTTTAGGGCTGACTGCTAGGTATTAGATAACCTATCCTGAGGCTTGTCCCTGAAAACTCCCCCTTTCTTGGCAGCTGTTGATTCTCTGTAGCTCTTCATGTAGGTGTGGAGCCTCATGAGATTTCCCCTGTCCGTGTTGGCATAGCACAGGCTTATTTCTTCTATAATTTATTAAGCTGTCCAATATGCCTTCGGTTAAGTGACATTTATGTAGCAAGTTTCTGGGTCGGAAATGAGTAAGGTACACTGCCCACCCTTCAAGAACTGAAAGCTTAACCTCTATGTTCAGCACAGGATGAGTTGGTGAGAAGAGCAAAGCAAATTTCAGAATTTCAGAACTGGATAAAAATAAGTGAGCACTATTAAACACGAGGCAGGCAGGGAGATTCGTGCCACTTAACAGTGTTGAGCATGTTTGATGTTCATCCCTGAGCTACTTTCAGGGATGATTGGTCAGATTTGGAGAAACATCACCATCGGTGTATTTAGGTACAATGCCCAGCAATGTCAATTTTGAGCAGAAAGAAAAACCTGGAAGCACAGTATTTCTACACAATTTTACTAACAGCCTACAATTATGAATCTGAATAGGTTGACCATCTTGCTGATTTCAGAATCCTCTGAATGCTCTAGCTGTTAAAGTAATTTGAATGTGAGTGGTATACTGGACATTTCTCAACAGAAGAAATCCCTGTTGAGAGACTTAGCTACTTAGAAGCTAAGAGAAATTGTTGAGAAAGGTTTGGCTGGAACAAGAGCTGGCCAGGGCAAAGGCATATGATTACTCTCAACCTAAGGCCTGGTTAAAGCTGAGGGTGACCCGTGGCTCCTGGACCATCTCTTACCTGTGCTGTTTGGAGGACAAGAGTCTTGGAAGGCTAGGTCCTTACTCAGGAGCTGTGCTTGGGTCAAAGGACACAGAAGAGGCAGTGGAAGTCAAGTGTCAGTAATAAACTTTTATGCTATCTAGAAGTCCATGGTATCTCCCTCATGGCATTCTGGAAGTAGTGAATGCTACTTTTTTTTGTTTATTTTAACCTCAAAAATTATAGAATGTTAAAAATTGGTTCAAGAAGATGTGGATTTTTACTGTTTTTCTTTGTGGAGCAAGACAGGTTTTACTGAGCATTAAGAATAAAGGAGGGGGAAAAAAAGAGAAGAAATCAGAGGGGTTTGGCACGAAGATCAGACAGAAGAAAAGCCCAGACTGCTTCAGCTAGTCCAATGGCTCACACAGAAACCACTGTGGGATCAGCCTGGAAAGAGAATGCGTAGGAGGGTCAACCACAGACACCGTGCAGACGCTGGGCAGACAGGATAACTGGACAGGTCGTAAATGCACATTCCTCACTAGGGCGTGCAGGGTGCTCATACTCAGGGCCTTCCCTCAACGCGGGTGGGTTGCTCTCATCCAGCTCAGCCTGGTTCTGTATCTTCAGGGAACGGGGCAGGGGAATGATTGCAGGTTTCGGGGACAAGACTGTGTGATCCATCCTCTTTGAAGGCCATCCATTTGTAGTCCTCAGGATAGAAGGAACAGAGTCAGACTCAGGCTGCCTTTACCTAGCTGTCTAACAGGGGTTTTTAATTATGGGGTTTTAATTTTGAAATTAATTTTTTTAGTTTATGTCATTTTTAAACATTTCTGGGATATTATTATTATTATTATTATTAGTAGTAGTAGTATTGTTATTATATGGGGGAAGGGACACCCTCCATAGGACCAGCGCTTTGTTTGGTAGGTAGACTAGTCATAAAGTTTAGATAAGAATCATATACATGGTCAATGAAACTGTATTTGTTCCAGAACTGTTGTGAGGCAGGTGGACAGCTTGTAGTTATATGGAGGATTATTAGGGAGAATTGGGCAATTTCTCAAAAAAAATGGCATTTAAGCTATTATCCTGCTATTGTTATAAGATTTACCTTTTAGTCACGTTGGAAATTATATCAGCCAAAGGTCAATATAAATAATCACATACTCTGCTCAGTTAATTATCTAGGAAAACGGTGAAAACTCCGTTCCCTTGATACAACTGAGATCTAAGCAGTCTTGATGGAAAGTGTGGGTGGACGTGATCATTAAAGGTTTCTTCCTGTCTCATGTCTGACAGTGATGATCCCGAACATACCTTGTTATCTGGCACGACATGTATGGTGATAATATCCAATAATTTAAACCCAAGATCAAGGTCCTAATAGAAATGGAGGGACAGGGAAAAGAATTGTGAGTCCCCCGAATTACCTCCACCCTTTCTCACTTTGCCCTCAGACATCGACGAGTGCCTTCAGAATGGCCGGATCTGCAACAATGGGCGCTGCATTAACACGGACGGCAGCTTCCACTGCGTGTGTAATGCAGGCTTCCACGTCACTCGGGACGGAAAGAACTGTGAAGGTAATGGTGATGGCCCCAGGCCTCGGGCCCCCTTCCCACTGTAGTCTCAGCATCAGGAGACTTGAACATGACAGAGCCGAGCGCTGTGTGAAAGATCAGACTGTCAAGATGCGTCTCACTTATTTCTTCCGGAAAGGCAAGCGTACTGTTTGCCCAGTGTCAGGACCACAGTCCCATTCTGGCAGCAATGTGTGTCTGAAGGTATCGGGTGTGAGTGTACCATTAATTACCTGCTCATTTTAGGCAATCGGAATTCGTGTGGTGTGGCGTTTTCTACAGTGACAGCAAACAAAACAACAGTGAACCTCACTTAAGCACACACCTTCTATAATCGCCTAGAATCCTTTTTGTATAAAGTGTCTGCCTGGTAATGAGACCCACTAACCCGTGTCTGAGCATGTAGAATTGCTTCCAGGGAAACTTAGGGCGTGTCGAGGCAGCCTGTTACATGGATTTCTGATCTCATCATGTGACCGGCTTTCCCTGGCAAAGTAAATGTGACTGCTGTGGATGAGTTTGTGGGCCTTCAGCAGAAAGGGAAGAATCCTCCTTATCATGTTTTCCAACTCCCTTAGGAAAAATCCCAACGATCTGTTAATATGTTGAAAGAATCTCAAAATTGTTCTTGGGAACATGTTCGGCAGAATATTATTTGGGTGATTTAATCCACAGACATGGTGCCAAAATTCCCCGTTAGGGTCAAATCTGTTTTTTTTTTTTTTTTTTAATAAGAGAAATAAAGAAAAATCATAAATTACTTTAGTCTGACTAAAAGCCTGTAAGTGAAAACAGGTCATGTCAAGAGGTACAGGCCTCCTGGGAGAGTTTCAATGGCTCACAGACCAGCGTGCCCGTGAAATTAAGAACTGTCTCTGTGATCAAAGGGACCTAAATATTAGTAGGCTCAGCTGGATCCCAAAGCCGGGGCTAGCACTTACTAAATCCAGCTTTGCAATATCTACTTCAAATCGCTTGAAATGACACTTTTTCTTCTTCTTTTTTTTTTTATTATTCTTCAGATTATTTTTTAAGAATTTCATACAATGTAATTTGATCACATTTCCCCTCCTTGGCCCCCAAAGAATCAGGAGTTAGCCTAAATACATTTTCATCCCCACTAGCCTTAATTTTTGTTTCATTTTTAGTTTATGAGAACACAAGCCAGTGGACTAACTAAGCTAGCTGAGCTGTTAGCATTCCTTGTGGCTTGTGGTGACCCCCGCCGAAAGGCTCGCACTACCCTTCGTTGGGTCAACCTGAGCTTGGGATGCCTGTTTTCCATGCCTTCTTTTCTCTTTGTGTTTATCATCTGGATGAAAACGGGCTATACTTTGAAAACGTAAGAAAGAAATGGGAGACGCTGGAATTATACTCATCCAGGCCTGCCTTCTTCTCACCAAGAGAACACGGGTCTCTCTTTCTAGACATGGATGAGTGCAGCATACGAAACATGTGCCTGAACGGGATGTGCATCAATGAAGACGGCAGCTTCAAGTGCATTTGCAAACCTGGATTCCAGCTGGCGTCAGACGGCCGCTACTGCAAAGGTGTGTCCCGGAAATCCCTGAAGCGTGGTCTTTGCCCGCTTTCCTTCTCTCTACAGCTACTGTAAAGATTCTTCCCACAGGGGATTCCCAAGAGTCTGATTTGGAAACCTGAGTGGTAGCCCTTCTTACGTTCAGCTGTTCAATCAGCTACAGTTATTGAAACACAGCTAGTCCTATAGTCTTATTTCAGAGAAGGCGTTTGGGTTCTTCCCAAAAAGTCCTGGAGATCAGCAGAGGTGTGGCAGTTTAAGGTGCTAAAGCGTCAATCCGTTGCAATGGATCCGGCAATCTTTCTGATAAAGCTGAGTTCTGCCTTTTCCTTCCAGCTGAGGAATAAGGATGGGGGATGGGGAGGGCCGGGGGTGTTCTTGATCATTACCTTAGGCTATTAATCACATCTTCCCTTGGGGGGGAAATGCAGACGTATTTGTGGTACTGTATTCCTGGTATAAGAAACAGCAACAAATTTAGGTTTTAGCAAGTTACTTAAGGAAAAAAGAAAGGCAAGAAGAACAAAGCAGAAGAAATAAATCATGAGTCACAGAGGTAGCCTGATAAGTTTTGAAGTACTCTCGTTGCTTCAAGTATTGGAAGCATAACTTAGAAGTTCCATTTGTGCTGTTGGGTTTTAACAAGAGTTGCTGGAGACAAATGTGCTCCTCTTCCCTGCTGTACGAAGTCAGGGATGGGTAACTTCAGCTAGAACCAAACTTCTCAGTCCAGGAAGCCCACTGAGTTGACAAGAGCCTCCGTTCACAGCTTCTGCTGCAGAAATGGAGCACTGAGTGCCCAAAGGGCAGCATGATGTCACAGGGTGCCTCTTCTGAGAGTTTCTAGTTTTCAGCTCTGGTTAAGGTACCATGGAAGAAAGCCTTGTATGTCTTAAGTTCTTGGCAAAGTGTGTACTTTTTCCAACTTTGAAAGAGCTTCCAGGCCTTGCTTCCCTACCTGCATCCCCTGTGACCTTCACATCATTGGCTTGTATAACATTGTGTAAACCCGCCCTCCGTGGAAGACAAACAGTTTACTTTTTCAAATTTTGAAGCAGGAGAATGGTTTCTGTACGCATTGAGCTCTGTGCCAGGAGGAACCTGATGTGGGGGAGAGAAATTTGAGACTTTCTGCCGTAAGATAAAATGTCAGGCTGTGCAAATTAAGTGTTGTACATGTGGGAAAGAAAGGGGAAGGGTGTGATTGCTGGGCTATTTGAAATGCCAAGGCATGGTGATCAAAGTGACAGCCTCTTGGCAATTAAATTATGCCATCTCAGAGGACATTAGGACCTCAAAGATGAATGTGGGCTCTGAAGCTATTGGTAGTCATGGAAATGCTGTCTTCTCCATAAATAGCTTGTTGAATTGTGTGGAAGAACTGACAGTTACACTGGTTCACCTGAACTTAGCATTCTGGAGAGAGGGAAGGAGGAAGAGAGAGGGGAAGGAAGAGGATCAGTTCATACTATTGTCCTCTCCTTCCCTCCCCCACAGAGCTCAGATAAACACACTTGGGGGGGGGGAAGTCAGCCATCCTATGGAGCTTTCCCTCATGTCATGTTGCTCTTCTTGCTGGGGGATGAGGTTTTCATCTGTCATCCTGAACCCGCAAACACATGATGCTGAAAGCCGGGGCAACAGCGCCTGTGCCGACTGTGGGGCTCTACTTCCTGCTGAAAAGCCTTTGGGCTTCTTTTTAGAGTATAGACTTCACTATTGCACTGAAAGTCCCTGCTTGAACAAAAGGTGCCTGGAACAGAAGAGCCAATCTGACTTCACGTTCTTAACTATGACTGCTGTTTTAAATACAACCTGAACATGAAGTCTTGGGCCACCGGGATGTATTTTGTGCCAGACAACACAAACTAAGTGAAACACAGAGGTGCTTCACTCTCAGTTTGCTTTTTTTTAAGGTCAGGAGAAAGGAAATGATCGAATACTCTAGTTGTATGTCGTAAAAGGACTGCTACAGGGTGACTTGTTTCTAAGCATCCTTGTTTTTCAAAACTCAGTTTGGGTACCCTTTCTACTTTCTCATATTAATGGGGGAAGTCTCTGCTGTTGCTAATGTGGGTGCAGTGACATCTTTTCCAGTATGTAAGGTCACACACAGGGTACTAAAAAATACTCAGCAGCGCTTAAGAAAGGCTTTACCATGTTTCAGTGGCTTCGAGTGTTGTACTGACAAAGGGCTGTCATCAAAGTCATCTTATGTTCCTTTCTGTTCTGTCTCCACGATGCTCCTTCTGGGATTTAATGTCTGCCTCTTACTAATTGTCCCAGAGGCCTCAGACGAGGCTGATCCTAGCAGGGATTCCAGCGTGGGTGTGGGCTGCAGAAAGGAAAAGCTTCCTTTCCACCGAAGTTGAAAGATGCAGTGTATAATCAGCTTAGATTCTAGCATGGTTAGATGCATTGGAGAGTCCTTTGTCTTCTAGTGCTCATTTTCCTTCCTCAACCAATTCTGTCTGGCATTGTGTTCTTCTTTTTGATAGCAAGCATCTTGGGGGTGGGGAGATCCTGTTAAGATGGTTTTCATAGGAAAGTACCAAACTCGGTTGATTTCTCCATTCGCCATCTCTGTGTTCCGCAATTACCAAAGTGAACTTGCTCAATGGTGTTAAAGAAGCGCCTCTTCCTGCTACAGATATCAACGAATGTGAAACCCCCGGGATCTGCATGAACGGACGCTGTGTGAACACGGATGGCTCCTACAGATGCGAATGCTTTCCCGGACTGGCCGTGGGTCTAGATGGGCGTGTGTGTGTTGGTAAGAAAAAGCTACAGCCTGATTTATGACAAATGCTCCAGTAGTCAGCAATACTTACCAAACGTGTCCTTCCCTAGGAGATAAGGTACAATGATTTCTGCTGAACAAGAATCTAACAAATCCAGTTCTCTTCTCGAATACATTGGATACTAATGTTAGGAATAGAAAAATAAGGTTAAATAAAGGAAGGGCTGGGAAATCCTCCCCTTTTCTTTCCTCTTTTCTGCCCTGAATATATGCCCATCTTCAATTTTCTCCCAGCTTCCTTTGCGGATAACCGTCTATTGAATTGCCTTGTATATGTACACCATGGTGGACATTTTAATAGGTAATTAACCGTCCAAGGGAACTCCATGATGCCACAGAAACATGGATGTTTCAGAAACATGCAATGATGGTTTTATGAAGCTTTGAGATTTGTCAAATAACAAGACTTTTATCCAAATTATATTTTTAAAGGATACTCAGTAAGCCCTTTGAATCAGGAAAGGATTGGACGAAGTTTAAAATTCCTTCTCTAGAGATAAAGATAACAGCTTAGTTGACCAACATCTGCAGGTTTATATAATGAACCATTTAAAGATTAAACTTTCTCCCTTTTGGAAAGTAAACCCAATTTAGACATTCAATAACTGCCTGTTTATTTTCGCGCAAGCCACATTTCTAATAAAGGTCTTACTTATCACAGTGTGAGATCCAACCTTCATGCAGTGTTTACAGAGTTCCTGCTCTCTGCATGCCTAAGGAAGACAGAAATGAATCAAAAATAATCCGAGCACTTAAGGGCCTCACAGTTTGCTCAACTGCGATAGCCAGAGGAAACTGGTTGGCTCTGGCCATTGGTCCCCACTGCTCAGAAGCTAATGTGGTTTTTTTTTTTTGGGGGGGGGGTGTTCTCATTGTCAAATGCTAAATACACAGGCATTCTCTGTGCCTTAGAACAGGGGCAATGGAGAAATAAAGGCAGCTTTGGCCTCGATGGTGGGGGAGGGCTTTCTCTGTCCGAAATGACAACATTATGACGGGTGATTCCTCCTGGTTAGACACACACATGCGGAGCACATGCTACGGGGGATACAGGAGAGGCCAGTGTGTGAAGCCTTTGTTTGGTGCTGTGACCAAATCCGAATGCTGCTGCGCCAGCACCGAGTATGCATTTGGAGAACCCTGCCAGCCGTGCCCTGCGCAGAATTCAGGTAAGTGGCGTCATAGAGCGCCCCCCCCCCCCTTCTGCCACCATCCATGGTCTTTGCTTTCATATAAGTTAGCAGGAAAGGCTGTGTTATGCTCCCAGCTCCCAAGGATATCTTGTGTACCCTCCTGGGGTGTTGGCAGAGGCTCGCCAGTGTCTAGACACACCTTACTTTCCCTGTCCTCGCAATTATTTGCCATAGGCAGGCAGTTCATGGGCCTCTGGAGGAACCACCCCACCTCGTGGTCACGCTCCCAGGAACGCAGGCAGCTGCAGGACGCTTGCTTGCTTTTTCGCAGGAGCTGAGTATTATAAAAGCAGAATTTTACACAGTGTAAAAATAAATAACTTTCAGATGACCTGAATATTCCCAGCAGCTTCCCAGAAGGCCATTTGTAAACTTTGTTCACAACCCACATGTTGATTTTGGTGTACTTTTCTTAAATGGCTTTATTCAACCTTAGGGAAAAAGTATTTTTCTGTAGTTGAGGTGGAGAGCATGGGGAAAAGACAGGCAGGCAAGTGAGTCAAAACCCTGCTTCCTGACTCACGGGAAGAAAGATCTGGGGGAAATTAGTTCTTTGTACAAATTTTTGCTCATTTAAGTATTTGAAAAAGATTTACATTAATAAAGATAATTATAAAATGGAATTATATGGACAAGGAATTCCTAGTGCTCTGACCTACAAAATAAATTTCATTAGATGAACTAGACAGTCCTAGATGTAATTATATATAATCACAAAGAAAAAATAGTTTAATGAAATATCTCATGTTGTCTCCCATATGCAGATTGTGTGTGTTATGTGTCTGTGTGCATGTGTGTTTATTTGTGTACTACAGTAGTAGAAAGGGACGGTTAGGTGGGAGAAATGACAAAGTAATGAAATATATGTCACATGTAAGCAGAAATCGGGCCTCTTTGGGAGAGAAAAAGAAAAAGAAAACCAGGGAGACAGAGAAGAAAAGGTATTGGTGGAGTAAAACTGATATACATTTAGGAAGAAAAAAGGTAAGTCATTGAAATGAAGTTGGAAGATATTTTACTCTCTGAATACGATTTTAACATAGCTTGGCAGTTGACTTTTGTTGTCCTAAAATAAAGTTAGGACAACCCCCCCCCCCAAAAAAAAAAATGGTTAGTGAGTTTTTACGTAAGATTCAGTTATTTCATCTCCTTCCTAAGGAAAATTCATTAAAAATTAACCCAAGAGTTATTTTTAAAGATTTTCAAATAAAAATAATCTTTGAAATGACGGTGTTCAAAATTAAATATCATAAGAAGCTAGATGAAGGGAAGACTCAAAAGAACATGAGAAATGCCACTTAAACGATAAAAAGTATTGCTTTGCCTGGGACACAGATTATTTGTATGTCACCACAATCAGTTCAATGCACATTTAATGCACTTCAGTTATATGTAAATATTCATTCAAGCAAAATGATGGCATAAAACTCTATAGTCATGTATTCTGTGCTTGGCTGCACTAATCTTTTTAAAGTACTGTTCTCACAGACTTTGAATTTCTGAGACAGGTGTGTCACTAAGACTGGAAAGATGGCAGCTTTGATGCTCACTACAGTTCTTTGCTTTCACGCTTGCCCTCTGGACCAAGGTCATCTGCATGATGTACTCAGGGACATGACATGGCTTTAGGGAAAGGTCACTAAAGAAACCCAGTTTCATTAAGCAGTAAGGCTTAGCGGAAGCTACACCAGGAGCCTGCAGCCACTAACTTCCAGCTCATATTTGTAATATGTTGTCTGAGGGTGTTTACATGGAAAAGGTGGACATGTGGAAGTTCTTTCACCACATCAGTGATTGACAGGGATGTCAAATCACCAAAGATCCTTGTGTAGAATCTGCCTCATTTCAGGAGGGGTGACTTCACAAGCCCTGACAGTCCCTAGAGTCTCTTAGCCAACTGAGTGAGAAACCACAACCATGCAAATTTCCAAGGTCACTGGTGCTGTGCAGGCCAAGTGGGCTGGGGGAAGCTGCGTCACTGTCTCCTAACCTGATTTACGTGGCTCAGCAAGCCCTCTCGCCTCCTCGGCCTTCCAGCGTTTCCTTCTCTCAGAAAGCCGTCAGCTAAGCCCTATGAGTGCAGCTCTGGAGGGTTATCCATGCTGCTGGCCATCCTGCCTTCCATGGTACTACCTTAGGGTAGCTTAGAAAATAGTTAATAAGAGTGTGAACTGTGTTTTAATATGATCTCATTAAACCTAGAGAGCTGCAGTATGGAATGGGCATGAGTACGCCGAGGGGAGGGATTTGCTTGTCGCCAGAAGTGTGTCAGCATTCAGATCCCTTAAATGCACAGAGCAGTGGTAGAGGCACTGACAGAGGCCTTGCTGTGCTTCTGCTTAGGCCAAGTGTCAGCTCATCTGAATTAGCCTTGAGAACACCATCCATGGGATTGTCATTGGTTTTTGTTTTTTTTCCTTGCTTTATTATTCACAAAGTTTCATGACCATTTTAATAGTTGAGAATGTGAAAAGATAACAAAGATAGGTTTTTGTTTTGTTTCTGTTGTCTTTCAGTCTCTGGTTTTTAAATACACAGTGGCTGACTCGGTCTTCCTTGTTCCTTTTTGGCCTCCTTTTAAATTTTTTTTTTATGAAAACATTTTACTACTTGTTACAAAATGCGCACTTTGGGGGATTCATTTTTAAGGCTGCTTTCTTGGTTTTGTTTGCTTGATTGGTTGGTTGGTTGCTTCATTAGTTGGTGTGTGTGTGCCGTTTTTTATTTTTGAGACTGAGTCTCACTATGTAGCCTTGTCTGTAATGGAACTCACTATGTGGACTAGGCTGTCTTTGAATTTATAGAGATCCTCCTGCCTCTGCTTCTTGAGTGCTGGTATTAAAGGTGTGTGCCACCATGCCTGGCTAAAGGATTCTCCTCTGCGTATTGTTAGAGTTGTATATAAGACTTCATACAATTGTAAGAACTAGAGAGCTGGTTCTGTCCCAAGTTTGGGGAGAGATTCTGCGCACCTCTGTTTACTAAGAAAGATTGCATGATCTTAATATGTGTTAGGAGTTTTCCTGTGGATTCACCAAGGAAAGTTAGCACAGTACCCCAATGATTCAAATGGCGCTTGCACATGAGACTGGATATTTTGTTGTGCTCTTGTGAGGAGAGCCCAGAGTGTTTGAGGAGAACTGAGGAAATGTGAGAACCTGACTGTACTAGAAAAAAAAAAAACAAAACACAAAAACTACAACTGAGAAACAGAACTATTCCCAGCATGGCAGGGGAAAGTTTTATGAACAGCTAAGAAACCACATTTTAACAGGCACGTTTCACTGTACGTGTAAAGTGTTCCCTGGTGAACAAATTGAGTTGTAGGGAAAATACACCTTTTCCAAAAGTGCTTTGCCCAATTGCTATGACTTCCCTGTATCCTTCAAAGCCAATTTCCTCAGGCGTGCAGAACCCTTAAAATGAAAGCCCGGTATAAAGGTGACTCCCACAGGGGACGCCTCCCTCTTCTCTCACCACTTTAGCTCAGTTCTCCTTGCGTTGGAGGAAATGATGCGTGTTGAGAGCAAAACTGACCTGTTCTGAAAACAAGGGCGCATTTATTATCTGGTAATTTCTTACAGCGGAATATCAGGCACTCTGCAGCAGCGGGCCGGGCATGACTTCAGCAGGCACCGGTAAGGAGTCGTTTTGAATTTCCTGACTTAAGTATGTGTGAAGGCAGTATTGATCCTTCTGTGGGTATCTACTTACTCTCATGACACAGTCTGGCCTGACACCTTGCTTATCACTGGTGATGGACATGGATGACCAGAAGCCCCATGGCAGAACTGCTGTGGCAGCCTGGTGGCTATGGGTGTGGGGCTTTCTCACGGGCCTTTTCTGGGGAAAAGCCCTAGATGACATACAGTGGCCGGCGTTACTCATTCTAGGGACGTGGCAGCCTAAACCTTTTATGGATTTCCACTATTAAATACAGTGGAGGATTTTGGATTGGATGAACAGTTATCCATCCACAGTCTGAAAGATTTCTTAATTCTCAAAGGTTCGGTCATAAGATGCCACTTAAATTTTGTAGCAAGAAATAAGAGCAACTAACTAGGTTAGAAGAAAATAAGGTATTTGTGTAGGAGCTGAGGAAACCAATGTTGGGTGTCGCTAAAAGAACAGAATCAAAAGAGACCACGAAGATGAATGTAAGGTCGGTGACAAGAGGAAGGGACTTCCTCACTCACATGAAACTAAGCGATTTCACTAGGGGATTCTGGGAAAGCCCAAAGTGGCTGATGCACCTCACCATATGTGTGGTTGAGCAGAGAATATTGATGAAGGGGGGAACTAGAGAAGCTGGTGATGAAGGAGTCAGTGGGGATCAAACAAGCTGTGATAAGGACATGGAGATGAAGAAAATCACAACCCTGACATTTAAAGATCATCCATCCACGTACTGCCGCTCTTCTTCCCTCTCTGACATGAGGGAGGTCTGCTCAGTATATGAGAACACAAAAGAGGCAATGCCTGGCCGCCTCAGGGCCAAAGTGGAAGCTCTGAGCTTGCTTTCAGTCTGTAAGGATTGCCTGCTGAAGGATTGTCCCACTCAGTGGGGGAGGGGCCTTGCATGAGCACCAACTTTGTAACCAATAAACACGTGATTCATGCTTTATTTGAAGATGTTGTTGAACTTAACAAAAATTGAAGCGAGGGCGTGATGTAATCACCTTGGCGGTATGCAAGGCAGAGAGGGAAGAGGAAGGAGGTGGTGTCGGGGACTTGGGCTCTCAGCATCATCTGCTCCCATCCTGGTTGCTCAGACCGTCCAAGACATCTTCCTCAGCTTAATTTGGGGATGATAGGTAATCTTATGGTCAGCTCAGGTGCCAGTTTTCCTCCAGGGTCTGGAGTTGGGGGAGATTTGGCTCATTATCTTATGGTGAGCAGAAAGAGTGGCATTTCTCTTCCAAGTGAACCCACTGGGAAGTCCTAAGGTCACTGCACATACTGTACTGTTTTGTTTGGTTTTCATTTAATGTTTGTTTTAGACTGCGATTGACTTTGAACTTTTTGGTGGCGTAGATATAAACGAATGTGCATTAGATCCTGATATTTGCCCAAATGGCATCTGCGAAAATCTCCGCGGGACCTACAAATGTATATGCAACTCGGGATACGAAGTAGACATAACTGGAAAAAACTGTGTCGGTAAGGAGGTTGCCTTGCTCTCTTTCTTGACAGCTGGTGGAGAATCGTGCCAGATTCACTCGGGAAAAGAGAAGCTTGTTAGGTGTAGGAAAGGCAAGGCAGGAGCCTCTCTCACAGTGCTACAGAGCCGTTCCTATTTCTACCGAAACGGTTCCCCCAACTACTCATTAGATTTAACCAGAGATAGCACAGCTTGTTTTCAGGCACTCTGCAGCAGCGGGCTGGGCATGACGTCAGCAGGCACCGGTAAGGAGTCCTTTTGAATTTACTGACCTAAGCATGTGTGAAGGCAGTAACGATGGTGCTACATTAGCTTTAAAAAGCATCCTTCTCCATGTGACGAGAACCTTCAATGAAGGAGGAATCCAGAAACTAAGTACGTCATTTGGTTAAGAGGAAACAGTAAGCCTAAGAGCATTAGTCTCGTTCTCCAACATTCTTCAGTTGCCTAGAACAGTGTTTCCTGAAAACGTCTGCTGTCTGGAGCGACATGTAGACTGTGTTTCCTGAAGCTGGGCTTTTACAACCAAGATACTCATACTCCTGGAGAAAGAATTACACAAACCAAAGCGTAGAGTGGTGTGTTTTTTATTTGAAGAACAAATATATCTTTAATATAAGCAAATGCACCTTTGTGGAATATGATATAAATTAATAAGCTTTAAGATAAACTAGAAAAATCTCAGAATATATAAACTTCCATTCAGAGTTTTGGAGTTAGGTGCTTCCCACTTTTACCTTGGTGATTTTTAGAGCCAGAGCTGGAAGGTCCCTGTCCAAGGAGCTGATCTAACTTTGAAGCAAGCTCAGGGGTCATTCAGGTTGTTATAAAATCTATTCACTCTTCCAGTCTGGCACACAGCCTATCAAATATCAATAACTTGTTGCATGCTGGGCTCTATGGCTTCCCATCCACATCATAGTCTCCATGGGCTCAGACCCAGGAGAAGAAAATCCCTGCTCGCACATGTCTCTGGCCATTTGCAGAGCCCATTTGAAGCCTCTTGGTGTTTGGAACTCTTGGGAAATGGTTGTGTTCCTTATAGTACCTTGATAGACTTTCAGCATTTCCTTTGCTCAATAGAAACATAACTTCCTGTCTGATTTTCTCATATTTTAAGCACACACGCTGTGTGGGCATGTGTGTGCGTGTGTGTAGTCTATTAAAGTATATTCACTGCTGTGGTTGGAGTAATTCCACGTGACTTCACCTCCCAGGGCTGGGACCACAGGGGTCCACCATTACATTGAGGTTGCTCCTTTCTATTTATTTAGGACCTTAAACCAGTAAGATTAGTTTCTTTAGTTCTAATGCTGTAAAGACTCCTACTTTTCAGAGAATCCAAGAAGTGAATTAAATAGCATCAGCAGCTCGAGGCTTTGCAGACCTCAGTTTTGAGAAGCAGAACAAGCCCCGATGTGGGGCGAGCCGATGGAACAAGAGTCTTGTCTCTGTGGACTTGATTGTACCATTAGGAATTTAAAGACCTAACCTCAAGGGAGAAAGGCCTTGCTTGCCAAGGGACACACTTTCAAACGTTCCCATTTGTTGTCTTTCCAGATATTAATGAGTGTGTGCTGAACAGCCTACTTTGTGACAATGGACAATGTCGAAACACACCTGGAAGTTTTGTCTGCACCTGTCCCAAGGGATTTGTGTACAAACCTGACCTAAAAACCTGTGAAGGTAACTGCTTTGTCTTTATACTATGCATCTCTCTCTGTGTGTGCGTCTCTCTCTCTGGGAAAGCCATTAGACCACCTTAGGAGTAAATTAGAGTCTCTTCTATTTTAGATAATCAAACCAATTCTACCGGATTCTCTGCTTCTAAATGTATAAAGCCACAGATGGTACTTACTTGCATTTGGCATTTTACTCACCCTTTCATGGTGGTTTTAGGGCATTCATTTTCATTTGCCTCTAGCTGACATTTCATTTGCCATCACTTATTAGATGAAGAAAATGTTGTGCATGTATAATTTGAATTTGTAATTCTCTCCAGATTTTTCTGAATACGAAGACTCACTCATGTGCCAGTTTCTATACTAAAGAAATATGTTCAGTTAGTGTTTTGACATTCCTTCTTGTTTGGAAAGACCTGTTTAGGGGAGCTTTACTATCTAATGAAGAATATATGGTAGCAATTAAGGCCAAAGTCGAGGTACACATTTTAATGCTTAGGAGCAGCTTTCGGTAGTAATGGAGACCTGGTTTTATTTCAGACATTGATGAATGTGAGTCGAGTCCCTGCATTAACGGAGTCTGCAAGAACAGCCCTGGCTCCTTTATTTGTGAATGTTCTCCCGAAAGCACTTTGGATCCAACCAAAACCATCTGCATAGGTATTTATCCTTCTTAGACTGATGTGTCCGTGTTTATCAGTAAGTTAGTGCTCCTATGCTTAGTGGCTGTTTTGACCGCAACAGAAGCTTAGATATAGAAGGCACGTTGAAAATGATTATCATTCCTTGTTTCGTGATGCTACTCTAGCTGTAATGCCTGTGTACACATTGTATTCATGATAAGATGTGTTAAATGTACATCCCCCCTCTTTCGGAAGAAACCATCAAGGGCACATGCTGGCAGACTGTCATTGACGGGAGGTGTGAGATCAACATCAATGGAGCGACCCTGAAGTCCGAATGCTGCTCTTCGCTCGGGGCGGCCTGGGGGAGTCCCTGCACTGTGTGTCAAGTGGGTAAGAGAAGCAGCTCGCGGCTCTGCAGCCATCCCACTGGTCATTCCACACACGGAAAATTCAAAGATGACCTTGATTAAACATATCCCTAAAGAGAAAACCAAAGAAGCATCAAGGACATCAATTTTATGTGATTCTGGTCAGTTGACCATTTTCCGTTTTCATGTGGTCATGTGATTAGCTTGCAGTAACTCCCAGAAGCACAAATTCCTGCAAGCTGGGTTTCCTAGCACTCCATTCCTGCTCTTCCTTATCTAAGCAATCCCATGCATATCCCCAGCAACAAAACTCGGCTCCTGTTCCAGGCCTTCCCTCAGGTTTTTGTTTGTTTGTTTGTTTTTAATCTATCATGACTGGAAAGTCTAGATAGATGTGGTTAATCTCATTTTGTTTTCCCACAGATCCCATATGTGGTAAAGGGTATTCAAGAATTAAAGGCACACAATGTGAAGGTATTTCTTTCTTTCTTTCTTTCTTTCTTTCTTTCTTTCTTTCTTTCTTTCTTTCTTTCTTTCTTTCTTTCTTTCTCTTATATAAACCAAACATTTCCGCATGTATGAAAAATGCTTGTGTTAACTTGGCCTGGATAAAGGAATAAGACAGCTTCACAGTGAGAAATATGCTTCAGAAAGGAAAAAAAAATACTGAGAAATGCAGAGCAGAACAGATGTTTAAATACACAAACTGTTAACAGTGTCAGATCACTATGGCCGAAGGACAGCATGGCTTGTAACGCTTTGGAATGGCCAATCATCGTTTGGAGTGATTGCAGATCAGGAGCAGAAAAGCAAGGCATTTCCATTTTCAAAGACTGTAGGGTTTGCATTCTTGGTTAGCTCTGTTTTGTTTTGTTTTTTAGCTGTTGTTGTTTGTTTATTTGTGTCACATTCCTGGGTGATGCAGAGGGGTAGACTCAGTTGCCTCTGATTTCAGGGTCCATGTGGACCCTCTCCAGTTTGCTGTGGTTCTTTCTCATGGAGTCTTGAGTAGATATAGGTCATGGTGGTTAACTCAGCCTGACTTGACACAGCAGCTGAAGTATTTAAAAAAAACAACAGTTAGTCCCATATGTGGGATAAAATGGAAGTTTTTTTTTCTGTTAAAACAAAGAGGAATACTACAACCCCCACCCAAGGGCTTGCTTTCCAAATGATGACTGAATCCTTTGGCTTTTTTTCTGGTTCAGACCAGCCGTTCATAACTTATCTGAGCTTCAACAGCACATTTTTGTATACAAATGGCCAAGGAAAAACTCTGAGGAACAAACCTCCCAAAAGTAGGTTCAACTTCATTCCCATTTAGTTTTTCTTCAAGAAAGCATTGAGACTTTTTTTCAACCCTGTCAGCTTGGAGAATGACCTCTTTAAAAATAGACGTGTGTGTGTGTGTGTGTGTGTGTGTGTGTGTGTGTGTGTATGTGTTAACTAAGGCTCTCCCCTCTTGGCATTTAGATTGCCTTTCTTTGGATTAATTCGATGATGTCTGTTTTTCCAAATTAAGTGCAGGGAACACACTGCTCCATGAGGCAAATTGGGGAGGATCAGTAGGTCTGGGCTTCATTGTTGAGTGATGGATGGATGTTCACGTGTTGTCTCTCCATCACCCAACCACCCACCTGGGATCAGGACTCCTTGACCAGCCCACATATATCCCACAGTATATAAAAATTTGATTTTTATAAACTCATGCTCAAGCTTTTTCTTCTTTGATTTTTTTTCTATTTCCAGTCATCTTGTCTCCTAAAGCTAACTAAACCCCTCCCCCCAGAACCTTACCTACCAGAGCTGTCCCCCAAACCTATGGCACCTGTTTCTACAGCTCCCACACTATCCCCAGAGGCCAGTGGAGAGACTTCCGGCCTCAGTAAACAAACCCATTGTTTGCTATTTAGTCACATCAGAAGTTCATATGAACTGTTTGGAGGCAGGCTAGTGTTTTGAACTGATCAGCTTCAGAAAAGGTCCTTTCTTTTGTGAGAATAATTGTGAATCTATGAGTGGGGGAAGCCAGGATTGGCTTATACAGAGACACTGACTTAATGCTTTCTTTTTCCTTTTTAGATATCAATGAGTGTGAAGTGTTCCCAGGAGTGTGCAAGAATGGCCTGTGCGTCAACTCCAGGGGTTCATTCAAGTGCGAGTGTCCCAGTGGGATGACTCTAGACGCCACAGGAAGAATCTGCCTTGGTAAAGATGAATAAGATGCAATTGGACGTTTGGACACACATGCTCTCGCTCTCACGCACACGCACACCACACACACACACACACGCAGGTTCACCCCATCTGTTAGCATCTATGGTGGTTTTCTTGACAAAGTGCCTCTCTCACTCTTCCGAGGAAAGGCTTTCCAGGTTAGTCTTTCATTCTTCCACTCACCGTCACCACAGTTGCTATTGCAGTGCTACGCACTATGCCCTATGCTGAGTGGCAGAAGGAAGCACATTTGCGCTTAATGGGGTGCCGCACCCGACTTCTTCTAGCCTGTGCTAAAGCTGATCAGATAGGTCCTTATAGGAAATCCCCATTCATATCAGGAGCAGAAATCCTTCTGGGAGAGGGAGGTTGTGGGGGCAGGTGGGAAACAGGGCTATCAGCTCTGCTGGTTGTGTGGGAATCTCCATGCCAACTGTTAGAGCCGGGAGGCACTTCCCATCCAATTGTTTCATCCCACTGACAAGGAATGGTCACTGCTAGACCAAAGTCCAGCAGCTCTCTGGTGTCTTAGCCTTTGACTCCATAAACGATGTCACATGAAGTACATTTCTGATGCTGCCTCACTCTGAAGAATATCCCCATTTTATGTGCTTCAAAGACTGTCATTCAGTTGAGGAATTTTGATCATTGTCAGATGAGAACCAACCTTTAGACACAGAACTTTAAAGTGTCAACAACATGGAAGAGAAGGGGAGTTCAGAGTTCAGAGTCTTTTCATAACTAAGGATATCAGCAAATCTTTATGTATTTAGGAGGGATCTTTATTTAACCAAAACATTCTTCTAGATTCTCAGTTGAATGACACTTCAGTGTTTAATGCGGAGTTTACTTTAAGTTACCTGCCTTAGCCTGGGAAACTTGGGGGTGGGAATAAGCATAGCCACATGCACATACACATATCAAAGGAATCATCTTAGAAGAATGGATGGCCTTGTTTGCCATATGCTCTTTATCTTAAGTAGGAAAGCTCCATTCCAGACTAGTAATCCACCTCTCCAGAAACGAGGTAGGCACAAGGCCTACTTGAGTAGCTGTTTGAGTAATATGATGCATTCCTACAACAGAGAGGGTTTGCTTCTCCCTAGAGAAGAGATGCCAAGACAACATGGAATACTTGCATTGGTGATGAAGATGGCCTTACAAAGAGAAGATGCCCACAAACAGCAAAGTGGCACCTTCTCAGTCATTGCAGAATTATCAGAAAACACCAAGAGATGGGAGGGAGCTTTTATAAATAATGCATTTAAACATGCCTGAGGGGGAGGATAAAGTCTTCATTAACAGGAATACCTACCACACAAAATCCTGGTTTTCTACTGAAAAGAAGATGTAGTCATGAATATAGCAAATTAGCATGTATCTTCCCTAACAAAAGTTGGTAGCTTTGGGCAGCGAAGGACAGCTGTCCTCAGTCTCCTGCTCCTCCCTGACAGACATCCGTCTGGAGACCTGCTTCCTGAGGTATGACGATGAGGAGTGCACCCTGCCCATCGCTGGCCGCCACCGGATGGATGCCTGCTGCTGCTCTGTCGGGGCAGCCTGGGGAACGGAAGACTGTGAGGAATGTCCCGTGAAAAACAGCCAGGAGTATGAGGAGCTCTGTCCCCGAGGACCTGGGTTTGCCACCAAAGATATTACAAATGGAAAGCCTTTCTTCAAAGGTACAGTGCTCTTTGTGGCTGGTTGGATGCCTTTTTGTGAGCCCAGTTTGCTACAAAAACCTCGTTCAGATACCTTTGCTACACATACCTTAGACTGGTCATTCCTTCAGCATTTCAATTTTCTGAGAAAAGCTCTCTCTCCTCCCTGTCCCTTTTGCCAATGGTAAAAGTTCCTACTTCTCAGAACTGCTTGAGGTTTCTTACCTCTCCTACCCATTAACTAGTAAAATAATTCTTAATACTATCTGAGAACTAGAGGAAAGTCAGTTATCTGCCAAAACAGTGTGTCTTGACCTTTTGTCTCTATTTGAAACATTCTTATTGCTGGTTAGTAATGTGATACTAGTAGATGCTCTTTGTCCAAATGCAATGGATTTCATTTCTGTGGTTTATTGTGTTTTAATATATTTTTTTGTCGTGGCATACTCTGAAGTCCATGTCAGAGTAAGAAGTTGTGGATTTAATCTAATTTTAAGGCCAGCTTAACATCTATGGACAGTGGCACAATGATTGTTTACTTCAGTATATATATAAAAAATAAGTGTTCTCTTGAAATGTAGAAGTCAGAGTAGCTAGGGGTGTTTATGAAGTCCTCACCCTGGATTACCATACATTTTTGAGATGGATATTGCCATGACTCTTAGATCAGAGCCCTCCAACCTTCTGAGCTTCAAGGGTGGACCCCTGAGGCATTCTAACTGTTCTCCCTTAACCTTTTCTTTCTGCATTTTCGTTCTTTTGAAGATATCAACGAATGCAAGATGATACCCAGCCTCTGTACCCACGGCAAATGCAGAAACACCATCGGCAGCTTCAAGTGCAGGTGTGACAGTGGCTTTGCTCTGGATTCCGAAGAGAGGAACTGCACAGGTCAGTGAGCGTGTCTGGGGTGGGGTGGGGTAGGGGCGGGAAGGGAAGCAAGGAGTCTTCACACTCCCTCTTTCCTGTGTCGCATCACATTGCAAGCCTGCCCCCCCCGCCCTCACCATGGCCGCCTGTGGTTTTCATGCAGACATCGATGAGTGCCGCATATCTCCTGACCTGTGTGGCCGAGGCCAGTGTGTGAACACCCCCGGGGACTTTGAGTGCAAATGTGATGAAGGCTACGAAAGCGGGTTCATGATGATGAAGAACTGCATGGGTGAGTCTGTGCTGCTTTAACCAGCATGGCAAGCAAGTCATCCCGAGAACCCTGGATTCTCCGTAGGCAGAAGCCCGGGCAATTCCAACTGGTTCCGCCTGGTAAAGAAGAACAGGGCACTGGCATCTTCAACGTGATGCGTTTCCATTTTACAGATATTGATGAATGTCAGAGAGATCCTCTCCTGTGTCGAGGAGGCTTTTGCCACAACACAGAGGGAAGTTATCGCTGCGAATGCCCTCCTGGCCACCAACTGTCCCCAAACATCTCTGCATGCATTGGTAAGGGGGAACTCTTTCAGACCGCTTGCATGAGGTCAGTTGCTTGACCCGTATCTCTGCCAGATTCAGACACTGGGTTTCTATGATTTCCTTTGTCTCTGAACAGACATCAACGAGTGTGAACTGATTGCAAACCTCTGTCCCAATGGCCGTTGTGTGAACCTCGTAGGGAAGTATCAGTGTGCCTGCAACCCGGGTTATCACTCGACTCCTGATAGGCTCTTCTGCGTCGGTAAGTTCTAGCCTTCTTTTTATTTCACGGTGCATTTTACTTCGTCTCTTCGTAAAATACCCAAGCTGTGCAATTATGAGTTCTGTTCTTATTGCTAGATCTTTCTTGTTTCCCTGGAAGCAAAATTCCCAAAGCGGCTCAGAATACTCACACCTTACTTCCCTCTTCCAAGAAGCAGATAAATGAAAGATATGTAACCAGATTTTTGCTTTTTGAATGATGAGCACAGCATATGCATGCCAAAGCATACCGTCCAGTGATAATTAACCCCAGGATGAACTAAACCTAGCAAGTGCCATGAAAAACACAGGAGGCATGAGGTGAAGTCTCTGCCTCCCTTGATAGAGACCATCTAAAGATTTCAGAGTTGACCATTGGCAAGAAGGCCAGGGGATGTTCCTATCTTACCCTGAAACAGAGGCCATGTCTGGCACTCTTTAAGTAAGGGTTTTTGTGGGACAAGGATTTTGCTTTGTGGTTGATCCTCTGTAGGTTTAGTCCTGCCATGAAGAGTGACACAGGAGGCCCTGCGGCTTTATCATGCCCAGAGTCAAAGTGACATTGTAGAAATGCTGCCAGTTTGAGCCTGGCTTGGGGTGTACACCACGCAGAACTGCCAAGTCTCAGATGGTTTTCGCCCAAAACCATAAATCAGCCCAGATTCTTTAGAAATCTAGCCAAGGACAACTCAAAACTTCAATTCAGTTTCTTGCAAAGGATCAGAACCTCAGCCCATCAAGCCATAATTCATGGTTATAAGTGAATCAATGACCAAAAAGTGCGCCACAACTGCAAACACAAAAGAAGGTGTTTCCATCAGTTTTTATGTGCTCCACAGGGATACACGAGACTGGCTAATTTATAATGATAGAAATTCACTGATTCACAGCTCTAGAGGCTGGGAACCAGCGGTAAAGGCCTTTGAGCACGGGCTTTCTTGCTGCACAAAAATGTGTAAAGGGCAAAAGAGGGGGACATCAAGAGTGGCCAAACTCACCCATTTTATAATGACACCAATGCCTCCCATGAGAGTGGTGGGGTCCTCACAGCTTAATAACCTCCTCAAAGTCCCATCCCTTCATACTCCTCTGGCGGGAATCAAATTTCAGCATGAGTTCAGGAGAGGACACAGCAGTCTAATCTTGTTCTCACTTCTCTTAGACATCGATGAATGCAGCATAATGAACGGTGGCTGTGAGACCTTCTGCACAAACTCTGAAGGCAGCTACGAATGCAGCTGTCAGCCAGGGTTCGCGCTGATGCCAGACCAGAGGTCCTGCACAGGTGAGCAGTTTTGCCCACTGGTTGATCTCTTTCAGTGCCAGTCCCCCAAGCAGAGTGGCTTAGGGCCTCGGCCTCAGAGTGTGACAAGCTTAGGTTCGGGTCCTTGTCCGTTGCATATCTCAGCTGTGTGTATTCAAGCAATGCACTTAGCAGCAGATCTTGGTTTATAAAATGGAATTGAGATCGTGGAAAAGAGGAAGAAGATTTAGTATAGCACCTGATGTGTAATAAATGGAATAGAAAACATTTTCTTGATTAAACAGAATTTTGGAGAGTTGCATCTTGAACCTAATTCGGTGCAATTCCAAGTGTGTTTTCTGAAGCAGCCACGTGACCTGAGGATTTGTGAACATGCAGAACCTCAGCCTCCATCTAAATCTACTGACCTGAAAAGTACTGGGTTGTCTTGGTGAGGTCATCATCTTGGTGATCCACGTGTTTGGATAGGAAGTTTGAGAAGCACTCTCTTAACTTAAACTTCTGTCTTACCACCTTATGCTGCATTAGTCAGGCAGCCAACAAGAGATAAAAAGTCAAGTGAGTGCCTCAGACTTTGATTTTGGCTCTGGTTAAGATGAGAATTTGAACATAGTAACATGAACATGATTATTTGATTCAACCTTTAACCCCCCACACACAAAATTCACCTTTATGTAATTTGACTATCCAAAGTAAATGCTGAAAGTAACCATTTAAAACCAATGATAAAATATGATTCATCATAATTCTGAATTACAAATTCATATGCTTAAATTTGTATTGATGGCCTTTTAGAGCAGTGTGGGTCTGTTGTGCCCTCAGACCATATACTGAGAATTTCGAGACTGACTGCCTTCTCTGTCCCCAGGATAATGTGATGAGGTAACTAACACAAGGCTCCATTTGGGTTTAGGTTAGGAGATGCCCGTCTGCTGCGAGTAGGCCATTATGCTTCCTCGCTGAATAATGGGGCCAGGATCAATATCCGTGACATGTGGCTGTTGGTTTTCTTCTTTCCAGACATTGATGAGTGTGAGGATAACCCCAACATCTGTGACGGTGGTCAGTGCACGAACATCCCTGGGGAGTACAGGTGCCTATGCTATGACGGGTTCATGGCATCTGAAGACATGAAGACCTGTGTAGGTGAGAGAGAAGGCAGTGTTGTCTAACTGGCCTGGTCGGGCACAGTGTTGGGAACTCACGTAGAGATCAGCTTGTTCAACTGGGTGTGGTGGCATATGCCTTTAGTCCCAGCACTTAGGGAGGCAGAGGCAGGCGGAGCACTGTGAGTTCGAGGCCAGCCTGGTCTACAAAGTGAGTCCAGGAGAGACAGGGCAACACAGAGAAACCCTGTTGCAAAATAAATAAATAAATAAATAAATAAATAAATAAATAAATAAATAAATAAATAAATAGATAAATAGATAAATAAATAAATAAAGGCAAAACAAAAGATCAGTTTGTTCCTATTTCCTGCTTCATCTCCTGCCTATAACTATTGCAAGCCAGTCGTTTTAAATTTCACCTTAGTAAATGGCTGGTGATTCCTGTGTTCTAGAAGTATTCAACTCTGAGAATGCGGTTTGGTCATCTGGAACCAGACTGATCCTCTTAAAAGTCTAACTTTTAAGCCGCAGTTAGTCTAGAGATGGTATTGCTGTGTTACCAAGGCAAGCCCCTTCTGGAACTCTGCTCCATTCCCTATGAAGTGTAAGGTTTTCTGAATCAGCTGTTAGGAAAGGGCACCACTGTTGGTCTTCCGTAATGCCGAGGACTGCCGGACTGGATTGGCCAGCACTTTCCCCAGCGTGGTGGTTTGTTTCTTTGTGTGAGTGAGCTCACCACTGCTCGGAATATCTGCAGAAGCCTTCTTCAGGTCACTGGTTCTCTCTTTCTCTCTCTCTCCCTTCCTCCCTCTCCCTCCTTCTCTCTCTCTTTCTCTCTTTCTCCCTAAAATGTACCAGTGTGAATGGAGTTTCTCATCATTTTGTTTGTTTGTTTGTTTGTGGAAGCATTTAAGTATTATATTTTATAATGTTTTTTTTCCTCGAGATTATTATTTCAGTGAAAGTGTCTTGCCCTTTCTTCGTTTTCTGTTATAGTTCTTTTATCTAACAGAGAAAGTGTCCGTTACAGCAGGAACTTGGGTATATGAATTGTATCTGTGTCTTATAGATGTCAATGAATGTGACCTGAATCCGAATATCTGCCTCAGCGGGACCTGTGAAAACACGAAAGGCTCATTTATTTGCCACTGTGATATGGGCTATTCAGGGAAGAAAGGGAAGACAGGCTGTACAGGTATGTTTTCTTTTACATATTAAAAAAAAAAATACCAAGCAGCTAAGAAACTGCCATAATTACAGTTTAACACATTTTTAAACATCATTTTCACTGCATTGTAGGTATTTTGTGGCCCATGTTTTATTAATTTAGCTTCTATGCCTTTGACACTTTCCATGCTTTATTAGAACCAAGGTGAATGACGTCTGTTCTTTACCTGTGAAAATAAAGACGTTCTGTGCTGGATAAGTGAATGGTGTAACTTTTATAGGGCAAGAGTCATACTTTGAGGCCACGTTAGTGACTGTGCTGGTTACTGAAGATTATCAACCCTTGGTCAGAGCAAGCTTCTTTGCCAACACTTCATTTTACAACTGCAATTTCTTTTTCAAAGAAAATGCCCTGTATTTCATCAGTTCTTGCCAGTCTTTCATTCCCCAAGTCAGATTGCTTTTGACACATTAAGTTTTTAGCCTAAACAAGTCTTTGTTTGTGTGACATAGTTGATGTCAAGAAATTGAACCATTCGCAGTTCTCTTGTTTGTCATCAACAGCGCCTAAGAACACCCTTCACAATATTTTCAGGAGGCTCTTTTATCAAATGCCAAATAAAAGAAGCCACTTGGTGCCATGGTGTTGTACTTGTTATTTCCAAACATGAAATAATGAAATTAAGAACATGGAATGGCAGTGATCCATTTTTTAAAGGGAAACCTTGCATAATTGAATTTGCAGAGAGGCTGAGACTGAGCGAACAGGAAGTACTCATTGCTGGATGAGTCAGCAGTCACCTTTTAGTAAACCCTATGAGCAGAAACATACTCAGAGAAATACTCTCTTTTCAGTACCTCTCTATTCTTTCCAACTGCAGCCTAGAATGGCCTGTCAGTTTAACAGTATCCAGCACGTGCTGTAGGAAGAAGCCCCAGATTCTTGTAACCTCTTAGATATCAGGGTAACGTGGCCTTTGATATTCACATTTGAAAGAACAGAGTCCTGGATTTTGTCCTGGGTCTTTCCACTGGTTTGTGACCATGAACAAATCGCCAGAGATCTCTGACTTTATCCAAACATTACCCCCTCCCCCCAGGCAAAGAACTCTGCAGTGGCCTAGGGAGGAGGGGCCTGCACTGGGTGAGGAGAAAGAGATCTTCTGTGAATAGCCCTGGGAGTAACAGCCAAGGGTATCACACTGGACCGGAAATGACTTACACAGACAGGAACTGGCAAGAAGCCTCACACACTTGAAAACAAGTTTTTAAAAATCAGCCAGACTGTCTTTTCAGTTTCACGTAATTTTGGCTCTTTCAGGCTGGTTTCAAGTCAGTGTTACTCATAGCTTCGAGTGCCATCAGGTCCCCTTGGTAATGGTCGAGTTAAAGACAAGTGTTTATAATGTCCCAGACGACTAATGTAAACGGAGATACTTATCTTGCCTGATTGGATAAGCACTACAAATAACAGCAAAACAAGATGTTGCAACCGTGTCTCTCTTACACACACACTCACACACACACAACATACATGCACATCCTGCTTATTTAGATAGAATTTTTAAAATGAGTACCCTAAGAAGCAATTATTAAGAACATAGATGCTGTTTCCTAAGGAGGGGCTTAGTTTGATGAGAAGCACGGTCGCCCTCTGGGTGCCATTACAGATCCATCTAAGTATGTCAGCTCTCCTGTCGTTACTGATTGTTTCTATTTTAACAAATAAACATGTTTTATTCCCCCAATCACATCGGCAGTGTTAAGAATCCACCCACTGACTCATTCCCAGCCCACACAGGGTTTCTTTCTTTCTTTCTTTCTTTCTTTCTTTCTTTCTTTCTTTCTTTCT
>NW_026585504.1:10823980-10856641 GCF_907164565.1 Psammomys obesus
TTTCTTTCTTTCTTTCTTTCTTTCTTTCTTTCTTTCTTTCTTTCTCTTTCTTTCTTCTCTTCAGCTTTGTCCAAACTGTGGATACTGCTGAGGGGAATGTTTGATTTAATGGAGAGAGAATGTGCGTTTGTTTGAAACCTAGAATGTAGCTCCTCTGTCTTTGGCTTGAATGGGTGGGGTTGCTGTTTCCTGTGATCTCTGCTGCTCATCCTAAGTAACTACAGTGGGAAGACAATAAAATCATTGCCACACAAGTGGGTCTCAATATTCACAAGCTCAATTTTTAGAACCCACCTGGCATCACATGCTCACTTAACCAGTGGATAGAATCGGAATCATTGAAATAGCAGGACTTCTGGATAAGTCCATTTCTCAAACTCTCTGTTCCTATCACGTGAGAACCGTTTCTGGCGGGGCTTCGGCACCAACAGCCAGTCATTTCCTGCTGCCTCCTTATCACCACTAATTTTCCTCTGCTGGCTGTCAGCCTGTGGAAACTCCATGGGTGTTCACTTCAGTTAATAGTTTTGGCTCAAATTTTGACCCAAATTAAGAAATCCAAGTAGCCCTTGCATTTAAGTTGTCACGCCCTCTTCCTCAGCCCCTAATTCTAGAGATTCACTCTCTGCTGGCACCACGGGCTCAGGATCCATGGGACAGAAGATGTCTGTGGGCAGAAAGACAGGCATTTGTGTAGGTGATGTGCTCGCTCTCTGGATGGTGGCTGTGGGAGGCTATAGAAGGTCAAAATACATCCCATACCTGGTGACGGATTTGTGGGTATAGGCAAAGCCCTGGCATCAAGTCTGCTGGCAGTTCACCCTTGCCCTCCAGGGGGCCCAGTACAAAGGACCTCTGGGGTTAAGGAGGTTGCAGTGTCAGCCTGAATTTGAATTTCTTTGCTTTGCTTGGCTTCCACTTATTCTGAAAAATGAATTTTCTGTCTGGAGCAAACTCATGGAGCAAAGAGAACATTTGTACAGAAAGAGATGTTCTTGGCAAACTTGTGCTGTTTCCTTCATGCTATTGAAGAGTGTTTCAGTATGGTGCTTTTGTTTGCTTGTTTTCCTTATGGCTCAGTTTCCCCTGTGTTTGCCCAAGCCTGCCATGGAAACAGTTAATCAATAAGGGTGTGTGTGTGTGTGTGTGTGTGTGTGTGTGTGTGTGTGTGTGTGCGCGCATCTATACTCATTTGGTACGTGGAGATGTGTTTGCACTGTGACCTGCTGTCTTTCTTATCTGCTTCATAGAGACTGAGAACATAGGCTACTTAACACGATGCATTATAATCACAACACGAGGCTTGAATATGACCCTTAAATTGCTCTTTCCAGGTATCTCAAAGATCACAACACATAACCTCTTGCAATAGAATTACTTTCACCTTGAAAGCATGGCAAAAATCTGAAACTATTTTCTTGGATTAGAATTTTATATTCTATTTTAATAATAATAATCAAAGGAGATTCCTCTATCAAAAGAAGTGGCCTTTTTTTTTTTTTAAATACAGTAGCAATGGAAAAGTTTTTAAATAGTGGTATCTTTGCCCATTAGACTACCAGAAAAAGAATGACAATTGGGAGTTGAATATGGTCAAAGGACATGATAATATATGTATGAAAATATAGTCAGACCCATTTTATACAGCAAATATATGCTAGTAAACAGACAAAATTGGGGAGTAAAGACTTACAGCCTGACAGGCTCTGATTAACTGTGAAATTACGCTTCATAAAAGACCATTCCGGACTTAAGATGGAGCATTTGGCAAGCTGCCTGTTTCTCAACACTTTTGAGTCATTTAACTGAGCTTCATGAGTGATTGAAAAGGTGAATGCAAGTTGCTCACCTGGCTCCTTCGAGCCACTTTTTGAGCGGTCGCTGGAAATTCTTGCAACATTTCCTCTTATTCTTCTTGACTCAGGTTCTGTGTGAAGCATTGGTTCCCACTTAAAACTCATAGTCTCATGTCCGTGCATATTTGTTCTTAGTAAATGATAGAGTTAACTATGAAGCTAAACCCTTATACATTGAGTTAGTTTGAGGGGGAAAAAAATCACCATAACATTTTTGTACCGTCTATCTTGGATGCATTTGAAATGGAATTGCAGAGAATGGAGAATTTTGAAATCATATTTGATCTTTTACTAATCTGACCTAATCTGGTTATTTCTTATTCTGACAAAGGTTCTCTCTAGGTTGACTTCAGTTTTACATGAAATACACACACACACACACACACACACACACACACACACACACCCCAAAAGCTTAGTCTGCAGTGTGCTGTGGACCTCCGGGAAGCTAGAGAGCAGCTACATAATGCCTTAGGCAACATTTTCTGCATATGACTGAAACGATAATACCGAAAATAAAGATCTTATAAGAGTAAAGCATAATGAAATAACGATGCTTTAGAAAAGATATCACTGCAAAGTTTCCTGGCATGTCAACATTATAGTCACGTGCCTATAAAGATGTGAGAGCTGCATATTACCTTTAATAAGGTGTCTTAACAAAGCGTATCACCAATAAAACCATGACTGTGAACACTAACCAGAAGGGGGTTAGGCGACCCACTTTTTAAGCTGTCACTTGGAGAGAGGTGGCTGGGTGCTCACATTAGAAATACAGAGAAGAACAGCAGCTGCCAACAGCAAACGGTACTGGCCGCGTCTTTGTAAACTGGAACGCAGAGCTGTCCAATAGGGAGCTTAGCATCCGTGTGGATGCTAAGAGGTCCGTGTCACACCACAGCGATGAGGAGAGAGAATCCACTTTTGAATACTTTTAAGTCATTAAAAAAAAACCTAAAAGAAGCTTTTGTGCAGAGCTTTTTTTTTTCTAAAGCCCTGGTTACTTTCCAGACATCAATGAGTGTGAGATCGGAGCACACAACTGTGGCAGACACGCGGTGTGTACCAACACGGCGGGGAGCTTCAAGTGCAGCTGCAGCCCTGGGTGGATCGGAGACGGCATTAAGTGCACAGGTGAGCTAGAAAAGTAACGGAAGTTGCATTTGCGAGCTGCATGGATTAAACGCATGAGAATATTCATCTTACGAAGTAAAATCTAATTGGTGTATTACTCATTGCAAACGTGGCGTGCATAATGACGTAAACTTTGCTCTTAAGATCTGGACGAATGCTCTAATGGAACCCACATGTGCAGCCAGCATGCGGACTGCAAGAACACCATGGGATCGTACCGCTGTCTCTGTAAGGATGGCTACACCGGAGACGGCTTTACCTGCACAGGTATGCTGGCTTGAGAAACGGCTGTGTAACTCTTGTTGGAAAAGTGTAATATCCCACGTCAGACCAACAATTATTTTTGAAGACTGGGACATGCCGGTCCAGTCAGAAAGGACTGTTTATCTGAGAATAGATCACCATGGAATGAAACCTTGGAGACAAGTCACCAAGGAGAACTCAAAAGCTAGCACAGTGTGAGTGTATCTGTCTGTCTCTCTGTCTCTCACATCTGATATATATTCATATTGCTGCACATTCAAACATACATATGTACACATGTACATACATATATGTACACATATACTTTTGTATCTGCACATATGTCAATCTGTATAATGACATCACTATTCTAAAGTAAATCGTACTAACATTAATATGTGTCCACCTTTGTGTTTTCTTTTTAAATTTTTATTATTATCATTTATTATAATTTATTCAATTTGTATCCCACCTGTGGCCCCTTCCCTCATCTCCTCCCAATCCCAAACTCCCTCCCTTTTCTCCCCCAGTCCACTGATAGAGGAGGTCCTCCTCCCCTTCTATTTGACCCTAGACTATCAAGTCTCATCAGGACTGGTTGTATTGTCTTCCTCTGTGGCCTGGCAAGGCTGCACACCCCAGGGGGAGGTGATCAGAGAGCCAGCCACTGAGTTCATGCCAGAGAAAGTTCCTGTTCCCCCTGCCAGGGACCTGACTTGGGGACTGAGTGTATGAGCTCCATCTAAGCCAAGCTTTTAGGTCCTCTCCATGCATTGTCTTTGGATGGGGAATCATTCTCTTCAGGGCCCCCAGGGCTCAGATTTTTGTTTCATTTTGTTTTTTGGTTCTGCTGGTCTCATTTTGGAGCTCTTGTCCTCTCCAGGTCTTTCTACTACCCCTTCTTTCATAAGATTCCCTGTACTGTGCCCAAATTTGGCTATGAGTCTCAGCCTCTGCTTCAATACCTTCATCAGTAGAGTCTTTCAGAGGCCCTCTGTGGTAGGCTCCTGTCCTGTTCCCTGTCTTCTCCTGCTTTTGATATCTTTCTGTTTTTGCGTCTGTCCTTCTGAATGAGGATTGAGCATCTTCCCTAGGGTCTTCCTTGTTGATTAGCTTCTTTTAGGAGTATAGATTTTAGTATGTTTATCCTATATGGCCAATATCCATTTATGAGTCTGTATATACCATGTGTGTCTTTCTACTTCTGGGTTACTCACTCAAGATGTTATTTTCTAGTTCCCACCATTTGCCTGCAAATTTTATAATTTCCTTGTTTTTAATAGCTGAGTAGTATTCTATTGTGTAAATGTACCACAATGTCTGTATCCAGTCCTCCGTTGAGGGACATCTAGGTTGTTTCCAGGTTTTGGCTATTACAAATATAGCTGCTACGAACATGGATGAGCAAATGTCTTTGTTATATAGTTGAGCATATATGCCTAGGAGTGGTATAGCTGGATATTGAGGAAGCACTATTCATAATTGTCTGAGAGAGCACCAGATTGATTTCCAAAGTGGCTGCACAAGTTTACACTCCCACCAGCAATGGAGGAGTGTTTCCTTTTCTCCACATCCTCTCCAGCATGTGTTGTCACTTGAGTTTTTTATCTTGGCCATTCTGATGGGTGTAAGGTGAAATCTCAGGGTTGTTTTGATTTGCATCTCTCTGATGACTAAAGACATTGAACATTTCTTTAAGTGTTTCTTTGCCATTCTATTTTCCTTTATTAAGAATTCTCTGTTTACTTCTATGCCCCATTTTTTAATTGGATTACTTAGTTTGTTGGTGTTTAACTTCTTAAGTTTTTATATATTCTGGATATTAGCCCTCTGTCAGATAGAGGGTTGGTGAAGATCCTTTCCCAATCTGTAGGCAATTTGTTCTGACAATATTGTCCTTTACTTTACAGAAGCTTTTCAGTTTCATAAGGTCCCATTTATTGATTATTGATCTTAGAGCCTGTGCTATTGGTATTTTGTTCATGAAGTTGTCTCCTATGCCAATGAGTTCATGGCTCTTCTCCACTTTTTCTTCTAACAGGTTTAATGTGTCTGGTTTTATGTTGAGGTCTTTGATCCACTTAGACTTTAGTTTTTTGCAGGGTGATAAATATGGATCTATTTGCATTTTTCTACATTCTAGTTAGACCAACACCATTTGTTGAATATGCTATCTTTTTTCCATTGTATTGTTTTGGCTTCTTTGTCAAAAATCAAGTATCTGTAGATGTGTGGGTCTTTTATTCGAATTCCATTGATCCACCATTCTGTTTCTATGTCAGTACCATGCAGTTTTTATTACTGTTGCTCTATAGTGCAGCTTGATATCAGGGATGGAGATACCCCCAGAAGATCTCTTATTGTATAGGATTGTTTCAGCAATTCTGGGTTGTTTTCCATATAAACTTGAGAATTGTTCTTTCAAGTTCTGTAAAGAATTGTGTTGGCATTTTGATGGGAATTGCATTGAATGTGTAGATTGCTTTTGATAAGATGCCCATTTTCACTGTTAATCCTATCTATCCATGAGCATGGGAGACCTTTCCATCTTCTGATATCTTCTTTAGTTTCTTTTTTCAGAGACTTGAAGGTTTTCCTTTTTTCATACAGGTCTTTCTCTTGCTTGGTTAGAGTCACACCAAGGTACTTTGTGTTATTTGTGGCTATTGTAAAGGGTGTTGTTTACCTAATTTCTTTCTCAGCCATTTTGTCTTTTGTATAGAGGAGGGCTACCGATTTTTTTTTTAATTAATTTTGTATCCAGCCACTTTGATGCAGGCTTTTATCAGCTGATGGAGTTCTCTGGTTGAATTTTTGGGACCATTCATGTATACTAATGTATCATCTGTGAATAGTGATACTTTGATTTCTTCCTTTCCAATATGTATTCCTTTGATCTCCTCTAGTTGTCCTATTGCTCTAGCTAGGACTTCAAGTACTATATTGAAGAGATACAGAGAGAGTGGGCAGCCTTGTCTTGTCCCTGATTTCAGTGGGATTGATTTTAGTTTCTCTCTGTTTAGTTTGATGTTCTCTATAGGCTTGCTATATTTCACCTTCACTATGTTTAGGTATGTGCCTTGTATCCCTGATCCCTCCAAAACTTTAAATATGAATGGGTGTTGGATTTTGTCAAATGCTTTTTCAGTATATAAGGAGATGATTATGTGTTTTTTTTCTCCTTCTGTTTGTTTATGTGGTGGGTTACATTAATGGATTTCTGTATATTGAGCCACTCTTGCATGCCTGGGAAGAAGCCTACTTGATCATGGTGGATGATATCTTTTATGTGTTCCTGGATTCAGTTTGCAAGTATTTTATTGAGTATTTTTGTGTCAATGTTCATAAGAGACATAGGTCTGAAATTCTCGTTTTTGGTTGTGTCTTTGTATGGTTTAGGCATCAAGGTTACTGTGGCCTCAGAATGAGTTTGGTAATATTCCTTCTATTTCTATTCTGTGGAATAGTTTGAAGAGTATTGGAGTCAGTTCTTGTTTGAAGGTCTGGTAGAATTCTGCGCTGAAACCATCAGGTCCTGGGCTTTTTTTTAGAAGGGAGACTTTTATGACTGGTTCTGTTTCCTTGGGGGATATATGACTGTTTAATCTATTTACCTGATCTTGGTTTAGCTTTGATAAATGAAATCTATCAAGAAAATCGTCCATTTCATTTAGATTTTCAAATTTTGTGGTGTATAGGCTTTTGAAGTAGGACCTAATGAGTCTTTGAATTTCCTCAGTGTCTGTCATTATGTCCCCCTTTTTGTTTCTGATTTTGTTGATTTGGATAGTTTCTCTCTGCCTGTTAGTTAGTTTGGCTAAGGGTTTGTCTATCATGTTGATTTTCTCAAAGAACTAACTCTTGGTTTCATTGATTCTATGAATTGTTTTATTTGTTTCTAATTTATTGATTTCAGCCATGAGTTTGATTATTTCCAACCATATACTCCTCTTGGTTGTGTCTGCTTCTTTTTTTCCTAAGGCTTTCAGGTGTGCTGTTAAGTTGCTTGTACGAGATGTCTCAAACTTCTTTCTGAAGGCACGTAGTGCTATGAACTTTCCTCTTTCATTGTGTCCCATAAATTTGGGTAACTTGTGCCTTCATTTTCATTGAATTTTAGGAAGTCTCTAATTTTCTCTATTTGTGTTTTCTTTATTGATTCTAATTCTGTTTTCATGTCTTGCAACATTTCCTTCATGTGTCTGAATGTGGATTCTTGCCTTTCCATGATGGAATCTATTTTTTTGTTTATTTCCTCTTTATGTGCCTCTATTTGTGTGGCTATATCTGTCTATATTTCTTTGAGAGTTTTGTTTGTTTCCTCTTTGTGCGCCTTTAATAGCTTGATAAACATACCTTTAAAATCATTTTCCTATGTCTCAGATGAATTAAAATATCCATTGATTGGGGGGGAGGGGTTCTGGTGAAGCCATGATGTCCTGATTTTTGTTGGATGTGTTCTTATGCCTGCTTCTAGCCATCTGATGGTTAGTAGCCTTTGCTGTTTGTTCCTGGAGCCTGTACTGCAGACTGAGTCTGTCTGTCTCTGGAGTCTGGAGTATTCTTCAGGAAGATGAGAGAGGTCTACTGGTCAGAGAGTGGGTGTTGGTGTTTCAGATGCAGCTAAGGCTGGAAGGTCGCAGGAGTGTGCGTGGAGGTGTGCCTGCCTGGAAGGGTGAGGTGAAAGGGAGAAGCACAAGTGCAGGTTGTGGTACAGGCACAGTTTGGGAGGGCTCAGTGCACATGCACAGATGCCCTGGACTGGGTCAGTGGCCCACAGACCTGTCTCAGTATTGTGCTCCGAACACTTAGATCTGCCTGAACTGCACCATCTTGGTCCCAGGAATTGTTTGGCTGGACTCCACTGGGAGACCCGCAGAGCAGGGGCTTCAATGTTGAGAATGCTGTCCCAGAGATCCCTATGTTGCCCACAGTGGGGGTGTGGGGGTGATCCTATGTCTGGCTGCTAGCATAGAGGGACCCCGATCTGGGGCTCTGCACTCTCTCACAGAAGCACTTACTCGAAGGTAGGTGTGCAAAGCCCAGAGAGCCAGCGAACTCACGTGCAGGCCTATCGGTAATATCAGAAAGCCCACAGTTTTCCACTCTCAGATTTGGGTCCCCTGTTTGGCCGTTAGAGTAAGGAGGCGCCTGATTCCTGGGCTTATGCGCTCCCCGTCTCTGCTGCAGTGTGAAAGGGCAGCTGAAAGTGTAGGGGGGTGATAGTTTGCCATCCTCAGACCCCCAGAGACATCCGGGGAGTGGGGGACGGGCTTGATCCAATCTGTCCCAGGTCACGGGTTGTCCCCTCTCGTCCGGGGAAGCCTCAAAGTCGATGCTCTGGCTTCAGCAGCCCATCCACTCAGCAGTTTTGGAGTTTCGGATCATCTGCCCTTCAGAAGGGGTGTGCACTGGTTGCCGCCATCTTGGAGAGTCGCCCACCTATGTTCTCGTGCCTGCTTCTCACCGGTGACTTGCTGTCTTATCAAACCAAGGATAAGCTTGCTGTAGGAAGGCACGTAAGGGCAGAGGAGGTGGTGTTCCAAACAAGGAAAGCAGCACAGAGTTTTACCACGTCATTCCCAGCACTGCGTATTGGCATAAAAACAGTTCAGAACTGCTCTGAAGGGCTTTCTCTTACTTTATGATGTACTTAAGAAATTGTCTTTCTTCCTAGCTCTAATTAAAACTCACAGAATTGGCATAAACTTGAACTATTTGAATTTAAATATGTATGCCATATATATCCATATTGCATAAATATGCTCTTGCATAGTTTATGCAGACACTAAAATGTGCACATCCGCAATGAGTGCGTGTGTCAAGGCTTTGGGATCAAATAATATAGGCCCATTTCTCACTGGCCATAAAGCAGTATGACCATGCCACCCATACTTTAAAGATACCCATGTGGCTTAGAGCATCAACTTAAATTAATTAAGTAAACTGAGAAGTTCTAATTTCTGTCTGGCACTGTGAAATTAATAATAAGGTGTCAAGTAAGTGCAAAAAAAAAAAAAAGCTAAGTTTCTCTGGGTGGCTTACTGAATTTCACTGAAAGATTTATCGTAGCTGAAATCACCTCTGCCCAATCCAGGGATGTTTCATCTTAGTACCTTGGAAAAAGTATTTAGGTTACACGCATTAGGCATTGATGTTCACGGGCGTGCCACTTCCTCTGTGAGTCCTTTGGGCTGAACCCGAGGCCTGAGACATGGGCATGCACTGTGACATGTTCTTTTGGGTCTCAAACATGTTCTCCCTGTGGGTGACCCTTCTGTGAAAAGATCTCAGCCAGAACGACGAGTTTGGCTTAGAGTTTAGGATGATTTAGCATTCAGAGTTCTGGATCTGTACCCAATACTGCTGCATATTCAACCCTGGCATTCAAAAGAGAAAACCTCCGAGTTTAAATTTATCAAGCAGGAATTATGATGAAGTACCGTTATAGTCAGGAACTTGGCAGTTATAGAAATTATAGGACCCGAGGCACTGGAAAGTGCTTGACGGCAAAAGCATAGCTTGTGTTTCTGTCTGCAGACCTCGATGAGTGCTCTGAGAACCTGAACCTCTGTGGTAATGGCCAGTGCCTCAACGCCCCTGGCGGGTACCGCTGTGAGTGTGACATGGGCTTCGTGCCCAGTGCCGACGGGAAGGCCTGTGAAGGTAATCATGGGGGAAGCTGTGAGGAGCCTTGCAGGGTGGATGGGATCTGGTTATTTGAACATTGCTGGCTTTGTTTCTGCTTCGAACCTGGAGTATGTTTTGCCTTTATGTTTAGGCTAGTCAGTTGGTAGAGGGGTATGATGGCTAGTATGGTTGACTTCAGAAGATCTAGAGACACCAAAAGTCAAGCCTCCGGGCATGCCTGTGAGGAATTATCTAGATTAGGTTAACTGAGGTGAGAATCATCTTACCTCTTGGGTGGGGGGGAGAAGCACCATTTTATAGGCTAAGGTCCTGGACTAGGTAAAATAAGAGAACAGGACATGAGCATTCACTGCTCTCTGCTTCCTGGCTGTGGACATCACATGACCAGCTGCCTCAAGCTCTGGCCACCAGGACTTCCCTGACAGGAACACGCATGAGCTGAAATAAATGCTCTTAACTTTGCTACTTTTTTAGGTATTTTGTCACACTGGCAAGATGAGTAACTCATAGAAGGTTACTGTGCATTCAGGTAGACCACTGCTATTTATGCAGAAAAATTCTGGGCTGAATGATCTACAATGTTAGACCACAGGATGTAAGAGAGAAAGAATGACTTTGCACAGTTAATTCAGTGTGACTCAGTATCTCTGCTTCTGTGAGAGAAAAACAAACAAACAAAAAACCAACTCTCAAAGCCCAAGTCCCCTGATATTCTGCATGAAAGTTGTCTATAAATACAGAAGCATGGCTCTTAATCTCTGCCAGGCTTTGGTTTCTAGAAATCAAGTCTTCCAAATAATGACAGCATGGAGTTTGCTCCTTGTGTAGAGTAATGACCTAAATATATCTTAGAACATTCTCTAAATACCCCACACATGTAGACATAGAACGGGATTTGACATATCCCTGGAGCAGAGTTCCCTGGAATGGTGCCACTTGCTTTGGTCTCTGTTCTTCAAGTTCTGTCTTTCTGGGAAGTATTGGTCAGACTGAAGAGTCCTGGGAACCTGTTGACTCAAGATGGATCCAATTAGGAAATAACAGATTCTTCTTACTCACACTCATCAAATCTAAGCACACTGTCTTTATGAAGGTAATTAGGGACCACAGTGAACTAAAACGATTTCAGGGGAAATAAACAAACAATAAGGATTGACAGAAGTTTAGGCAAGGCTCCGATGAGAGCATTAGCCAATAGCTGTTCCTTATTGGGCAGCTATGAATTCACAGTCACTTCTCCGCTGTGTTATATGCACTGATTTCTGTATTTTTTGTAGTTTTGGAACCCTTGGGCATTCTTTATTCTGTTCATGTGAAAAATGTGTCACTGATATAAAACTTCTGAGACAAAACACTAGATTATGCCTTTGCTCCTGAGCCTAATGCCTTATTGGCTTCTGTTCTCCCAACCCAGGGGAAACAGTTATTATACCACCGCTGGTGACACACTCATGGGGCAGGCATTTCTTCCCTCAAAACTTACAGGAAGATTTTGTTTGTTTGTTTGTTTGTTCTTAATATAAATCATCACCAGGAAGTGGTCATGCCTAGTTAAAGCAGTCTCCGCTCTAAAAATGTGTGTATTCATCACACAAGCAGAACCCTCTGGGGAGGCAGTGGGGGAGGCCCGGAAGAGGCATCTGCAGTACGCAGGTCTTCTATGGACCACAGCGAGCACGCCTATTAGAACTAGGACTGCGCATAAAACTGAACTTTAAAGCTGCCCCCCCCAAAGGTCTTAACATTTTACTTCTCCAGCAAAACTTGGGGAATATATAGAAAAGAACCCTAGAAGTTAGTCTACCTTGTTCTGTTAGGCTCTTGATTACAACAAGGCGTGGACCTATATCAAATGCCACAAAGAAGATGGATGGCTGTCTAGCATGGCTTGGCGTGTGATGGGCCCCAAGGAAACAGAGCCCCTCACGAGCAAGGCTTCTGTGTAGAGACAAATCCCCTGAAAGTGTAGGGAACTGATAGATGACTGTCAGGTAGACTGCGTTTTCTTAATGCTAATATCCATTGCCTAACTTTATTGGGTGGCTTCTTTAATGGAAAATTAATAATAATAAAAATTCTCCCTCTTTGTGATCCCTTCCCCCAAGACATCGATGAGTGCTCCCTTCCAAACATCTGTGTCTTTGGAACCTGCCACAATCTCCCAGGCCTCTTCCGTTGTGAGTGTGAGGTCGGCTATGAACTGGACCGAAGTGGTGGGAACTGCACAGGTAAGGTATCGCTCATGTTAAAAAGGGGCCTCGCAGCTATCCCGGGGGTGCCGTTGCTCGGGCGTCACTGGGACCACACAAGCTGCAGAGGAAAACAGAGGAAGCCTTAAGAGTCATTAAGGCAGTAAGAGTCAAGGGTACATTTTCTCAGGCCTGGAACTGACGAGGTGTGAGTATGCAGAGGAAAGAGATTGGTCTGTAGGCCTGGACTTGAGCTCTGGCTCCAGAGGGATGTTTCTGGGGTGATTTAGCTGTGTGGCTTCCTGCCATTTTCTCCCCTCCTTGAATACATCTTCAGAACCTCCTTTCAAAGGCAGTGCCCTGGGATCTCTGGTTTGCTCCTTGTATGTCACCCACGCAATGCCCACACCGTTCCACCTCTGCTCCAGGTACCAGCCACCAAAGTGCACGATACGTAGGGGCTGGTGGTGAACTGTGTGTGTGTGTGTGTGTGTGTGTGTGCGCGGGCGCAGTGGTGGTGATTAGGGGTACAAATAGATGGTTAGGTGTCTGTGGAGGCCAGAAGTCAAGGTCCAATGTCTTCCTCTATCTCTTTCTACCTCATTTGTTGAGATACGGTCTCTCATTGAACCTGGAACTCACTGACTGGCTAGGCTGGCTAGCATGAGATCCTGAGATTTCCTGCTTCTTCCTCCTATTCCTAGGATTATATAGGCCCAAGGATCTCCACGCAGGTTCGCATGTTTGTGTATCAAACACTTTACCCACTGAACCATCTTCTTAGCTCCACTCAATACATAAGTCGTTTTTCTGTAGAACAAAGGACTCCCAGGAAAGGCAAAGAAAAACAAAACAAAACAAAAAAATATTAGGAAAACTACAGCCACCCACCACACAGCTCTCCTTAGCACCAAGAAAAGGCTGACAGTCATGGCCAGTTTTTTGTTTTTATTTTTCTTAGTCCACCCTCCTACTCAAGGTACAGAGGAAGCAGGTCCCATCCGGAAGGACATCAGGGTTTCCAGGCCACAGGAAACATCCTAGGTCAAGCATCTGATTCCCCACACTGTCTGATCCACAGCCATCTTGTTAGGGGTGCTTCTAAAGCACAGAAAACAGAGAAGAGGGTTGTGCAGGGTTAGAATTTATTTTTTAAAAAAATCCATGTTCTAAGTATCTGGAATGTTGTACATATTTTTGGGATAGAAACCAAGGGGAAATATTCCACACAGCATCTGTGCAGGGAGAGACTCCTCATGAGCTTGAAGAAACACGCTCAGCCCCTGCATGTGTGTACAAAGAAGAGAGCAGAGAGCACCTGCACCCGAGTGCTCCCTGGGACATCTTGCTCTACATCTGACGAAATAACACGGCACACATATTAAACGTCTTGTTTTTATAGAGCTATGTCTGACATTTTGGTTGACTGGGGTCAAAACAGTGTTTTGCCATCAGTTACCTTGACTGGAATACTTTTTTTTTCTTAGCTTCAAAGCTACATTTTATCCTGGTGACAGATTCGAAGGGTAAAGACATTCAGGGTGGTGGCAGTGGGACCAAAGACCGTGGCATTCTTCCTTCCTGGGAGGTGCCTCTGTGAGGTGGGAGGTTGCACCATTCGGCATAATCTAGGAATTGATCCGTTCTCGTCGGGAGCCCTAGGCCAGGTGCCACTGCCTTTGGTGATGTCCGTCCACACTGCATGCTGGGTAATCCTGCCCATTTGTTTGACGTAGACGTTAACGAGTGTCTGGATCCAACCACCTGCATCAGTGGCAACTGCGTCAACACTCCCGGCAGTTACACGTGCGACTGTCCGCCTGATTTCGAGCTGAATCCAACTCGAGTCGGCTGTGTCGGTGAGATCCTTAAAACTTTTCTGAGACGCATACTGTTTAGTATTTTAAAAAACATCACTGGATATTCCACTTCTGGTGTTTTCAAAAGTAACAGTACAAAGATGTAAATATTTCCCGAACACATTATATACTTTGAGCTTTCTTTCTGTTCTGAAGGAAAATGGCCAGTATATGTTCTTGGGTACTTTTCTGCTTCTTAGTAAAAGTAACTCATGATTTTTTTTTAGACACTTTCAGAAATGACTTTGACTCTTTACCCTTTCCATCCCTCCAACAGGAAGACTTTGCCTGACACTCTTTTGTTTGTGTGTGATAACTAGATACCCGCTCCGGAAACTGCTATCTGGATATCAGGCCCCGAGGAGACAATGGAGATACAGCCTGCAGCAATGAAATCGGAGTTGGTGTTTCTAAGGCTTCCTGCTGTTGTTCTCTGGGTAAAGCCTGGGGAACTCCCTGTGAGCTGTGTCCTGCCGTGAACACGTGTAAGTGGCTAGCCTTCTATCTGTTATCACTCCATCTCAGGCCAGTTCTCTCTAGATCCATAACTGAGAAGCAACTGAAGGAGGGGGCCGCTGGTATTTCTATGTTTAGGATAGGACAAGCAGGTCAGTCCCATCAGTCCAGATCACAGGAGTCCAAAAGCTCTCTCTTTGGCTTGCCCTAAAAACTTATGTAGGGCAGTCAGTGAGTGTTTCCTCTCCTAGCAAGAAGTTAGAATTACCTTAATATTTTCGGGGCTAGATTTTCAAATATATTTGAGCTATAGCTTCAGAATGCGACTTGAAGGATGCGCTTGACACCTCCTCTAAAGGGGGCTTCTGTCTTGTACACTTCCATTTAAATCAGGTGTAGCCAGCCTGGCCAAAGTCAGTGTCTGCTGCTTACAGGGAATATCGGAATAGACGTTGATTTGTTCCTTCAGGAAGGGCCATGTACTTACTTCTCAAAATATTCAGCAAATAAGTTAAGAGTAGGAAGGTGAATTAGCCAAAGTTCTGCCCTTCAGGGGTGGTCACCTGTTAAGTAGGATGGGACACAAATATAAGAGCATAGACCTCAACCACTGAGGAAGAGTGTGCACAGAGTCACATTGGACAGAAAACACATACTAGGACCAAGTGGTGGCTTTGTGAGCTCAGCCAGGTTAGTGTCTTGGAATACCTCACCAACCACAGCCTGGACAGGACCACCCTCTCCTCTTTGGAGAGAGAGGGGACATAGTTCAAGTTGGAGGTGGGTATTGACTGCTTTGTGAACTTTTCAGCATTGAAGAAAGGACACCCAGAGGAGGAGCAGAAGAAAAGGAAATGGGGGAGACGCCATTGATCTTAAGAGGGGAAAATCCAGATTAGGATTTGGAAATGTGGAATTTAGCATTATAGAATAGTAATGATTAGCAAAAGATCACCAGCTCAAATTAGAATGGGAATTAGAATGTATATGAATCCACATGGTTTTATAAAGCCAGGGCAAGGGCCAGGCTCAGGAAGGCTTTGATGATTATGAAAGAATGAATCTCGGGTTCTTTAGGATGATATTATGGGCTGGGTCATTGTTATTTACATGCTGAGGCATAATGCTAGAGAAAATTCTTGTGGCTTGATGGAGGAGTTAAAAGATCCTGGAAAAAAAAAAATGGCTTCTTTTGGAGATCAGGATTGTAGCATCACATGGTGGCAGAGGAGTGAGAAAAACAGCTAAACATCAAGGATGGTAATGGGTTGAGAACGAGAATGAAGGGACCCTATGCTGTGTTTAGAAAGGGTTTTAGAGACAGGCTGATGATCATTCTTATGGGAGTTGTTGACGCCTAGGGAGGAATGCTGGATATAACCGAAATGGAGGGAAGATGGCAGGAGATAAAAATGGAGGGGAAGTCTTTTTTAAAACTCAGTGATGGAGATAGAGGATAAAATATCACACAAGAGTATCCAGCCAGCAGAGTAACTGATCAGTAACAGAATCAGCTCGGCAGCCCTATGTTTGGGGGAATGGAATAACCCATGCACGCGAAGATGTTCACTTGCTTTAAATAGGTAAAATGAGATCTGAAAACTCCGAATGGGTAAGCATTTTCAGTCAGTCGTGTCAGCGTTTCTCCTGAAAACGTTATTTTAGAAGTTCTAGATTCAGAGGAACTCACGTGGACCTTTTCGTTTCAATAGCGGAGTATAAAATTCTTTGCCCCGGAGGAGAAGGCTTTCGCCCAAATCCTATCACCGTTATATTGGAAGGTAAGGGTCTCCACTTTGTCTTACTGCGCACAGCTCTTGGGTGTCCGTGGGTCTGTCGGAATCCTGAAGGCGTGCCTTGTTTTCGCTCTGACAGACATCGATGAGTGCCAGGAGCTTCCAGGGCTGTGCCAAGGGGGAAAGTGCATCAACACCTTTGGCAGCTTCCAGTGCCGCTGCCCAACTGGTTACTACCTGAACGAAGACACCCGAGTGTGTGACGGTAAATGGTCCCCGAAAGGATACGTTCTTCCAAGTACTGAACACTGACTAAGCCCTCCACCCAGAGCACAGTTACAGGGAAATTGAGGGGCTAACGGTGTAGCTTCATAGGCCAGACTTGAGTTGAACCATGTTCTTTAGAAACTCCATCTTCACTAGACTAGAATACATCCTATCTCTGTGTACCAGGCAGTTCTGGGCTCTTCTTCCTGTCCTTAACCACTTGTCACCTATGCAAGGGTATTCAAGTGAGTCTCCCTTAAAAGGAGGACTTTGTCTTTATGATACAGCACGGCCTCATTCACCTTTTTTTGTTTGTTTGTTTCGGGGTTTTTGTTTGTTTGTTTGTTTGAGGCATGGTTTCTCTGTGTAGCCTTGTCTGTCTTGGACTCACTTTGTAAACCAGGCTGGCCTCGAACTCACAGAGATCTGGCCGCCTCTGCTGGGGAAAAAAAAAAAAAAAATTAAAAAAAAAAAAAAAGGTGTGTACTTGATCCCACACCCAGCTCCTCATTCCCCTTTTAAAGATAGAGAGTGTTGGCCATTTTTTGACTTGAGAACAATTAGCCCAAGGACTGGGTGACAAGAGGGTGACAGGATCAATCCACACCCAGGATTCACAGAACCAGTTAGGGAAGGGACCTCTTTGGTCAGAGTTACCTGAACATCACCGCGTCTAAGACCTAGCGCTCAGACTCGTGGCTGACAAATATTCTGGTGAGCTGCCTTGTTTGAGAAAGGAGAGGAGCTGACGGAACCCCTCCTGTGTCGCCTTACCCTGAAGAATTGGGAAGCCGGTTGCTAATGGCTTCAGTCTAGATTACGCCCGTGAGCTTATGAAATACGTCGTTATGTTCCTGGAGTGTGTTTGACGGTTATGATTCTGCCCCATTTCCATCTCTCAGCGCAAGCCCCTTTGTCAACCTCCTTCACGGAGAATCTGGCATAGAGAAGGGACATGGCGCAGGCTGAGTACCCGCTGCTCGTGCCCACGTTTCAAGTCCCCTGGATGGTGGCTTTGCTCTTGGCTGTCAGCGTTCGCGCCGACCCTGAACGCCCGCCCAGTCCAGCGCGCTGCTTTCATAGGCGGGGAACGCTTTCTCTCCTGGCTTGTAGATGTGAATGAATGCGAGACTCCTGGGATCTGCGGGCCCGGGACGTGTTACAACACCGTTGGCAACTACACCTGCATCTGCCCTCCGGACTACATGCAAGTGAATGGGGGAAACAATTGCATGGGTGAGTACGTGTGTTTCTCGAGCGCTGGGCTCTGCTCTCGTCTGCAAAGGCCAGTCCAGAACCTGGTGGTCGCTGTTGTTCTGCCTGTCCCAGTGCTTCCCTCCTTTGAACTGTTGTAGACACCCCGCCCCATGACCCTTGCACACCATAAGTTTGGCGTTTTCACCACTGTGTGTGGTGCTGCGGGTTTCCTCTAAAATGTGGTGTTGGAAGAGGCCCAAGGGTTTAATAACCCTTTTTCTGTTTGACTTACCGGTGTGTCTGTATACAGTTACGTGACAGCACTGACCTGCGGCATTAAAACACCACGAAGTCGGAAATAAGAGCCTCCTGCCAAATGGCAGTGGAGGATTGTTACGAGGAGAATGGGTGGAGGGCCGTGTAAAGTCTGCTAATGATGCACCACATAGTGACCTCATCCCGTGGCGCAGGGTAGCCGGGAGTACACTTCCGCAAGCGCCTTGCGGGTAGCGTGGGGGGAGCGAGGAGCTGTGTGCCCCCCCCCCCCGCGTTACCGCGTATACTTGCTCTCTGAGCCTGCCGTTAAGCTCTGCCGCGTGGAGAGACTGCTCGGTCACAGGCCGATTGTCCCCTTCCCTCGCAGACATGCGAAGAAGCCTGTGCTACAGAAACTACTACGCCGACAACCAGACCTGCGACGGAGAGCTCCTGTTCAACATGACCAAGAAGATGTGCTGCTGCTCCTACAACATTGGCAGGGCCTGGAACAAGCCCTGCGAGCAGTGCCCCATCCCGAGCACAGGTGACCCTCCCCTGGCCACCGTGCTGGGGTCGTCAGCCCGGGATTGCTAGAGAAAGCCAGCCTCAGCAGAGAGAGAAAAGAATGCATTGTTTTCAGAGGGAACTCTGGGCCCGCCGAGGCGAGCGTGTACCTGGCAGTTGCCCATGGTCCTTTCTGCTGAAAACCGAGTGACAGAACAGATTTTCTGGTTCACACCCAAGTTTATGGCCGAACCAGTAAATCCAGCATATCCTGAGGACATCGCTAGCAATGATTTCAGAGTCCTCTCGCATCATTAAAACCTCAGGGAAACCAATATGATTGATAAATGAACATATGTCTTTCAAACTAGCCTTGGGCCAGGGAGAAGGCGCTGTGTGTAAAATCACCTGCCATGCGAGTGGGAGGGCCTGAGGGGGGATGTTGAGAACTCACATGGAAGCCAGACACGGCGGCCAGGATGGAGGCTACAGAAACCTGCCTCTCCCTCACTGTCAGCCGGGAGGTCATTTTTCCTTCCTTCAGTGTCTGGTACAGGCAATGCTACTTCTGCAGTATTTTCAGATGGATACATTTTCATAAATGTCCTCCTAGTCACTTCTCTCTGTGAATCCTTGCTCTTTTCTGACTTCTGCCCCTTGTTCACCTCTGGCAGATGAGTTTGCTACCCTCTGTGGAAGCCAGAGGCCTGGTTTCGTCATTGACATTTACACTGGCCTACCCGTGGGTGAGTCTGACTCTGTGTGTTTGTGAACGTGGTGGGGGCAGGGGCCCTCTGATTCTACCTCTCTGTTAAAAGTGGGGGGCATACACACCATCATTGTCTTAGGTTCCTTTATTCCTTTTCTGGGAAGAAAAAAAAATGTTATAAGATGCCTCAAGCTGTTTTGAAGTACAAATCTTCACTTGAAGTAGTGAGAAGCCCTTCGCAGCACCACCTAATGGAGAGAGGCCTCTACTGCTCATGATTAAGGAGCCTGGGAAGCTTTTCAGGAATCAAGCCTAGCCAATCTAACCCTAGGTAGCAACAAAGAAAGGGCAGGGCCAGCTGACATTGGATTCCCTGTCTCGTGAGGGTAACACGACTTTTCAGCTCTTTTATGAGGGTTGGCTACACATAGTCCCCTTTTGTAACCTTATCAATTCTGTCTCCCCTGGCTTCTCTTGGAGTCCCTGGCATGGAAAATTTCAGGGACAGAAAAGTCTTTTCAGTCTGATGTCTCAAGTGGGAGTGGAAGCAGATCCTTCAGCTTATACTAGGTTCGGAAGCACCGTGGGCTGAGAAGCACAGAGGTTAGCCAGCACAGGCAGTGTCCTTGCGGTTTCGTAGCAAACACTACCGAAGTCAATGGGAGTTGTTGCATTCTCAAAATGTCCCCCGGGTGGCGAGATTTATATCCATCCTCGGTTGCCCCTAAGGCTCCGCGACTGTGTCTGGTAGCAGACACCACGGCTAGCTTTGTCTTGCCTTATTCCTAGTAAGTAAAACTGAAATCTACATCAGCCTTTCCACTGACCTTGTTTAAGAAAACAAGGGCCTGGTCCAGCAATCAGCAGGCTTTCTTAGTGCCAAATCCATACGGCTCCGCAGGCCAGTCAACATCCAAAGAAACTTCATGGTTTGGAAAGAAAAACTGCTAAATGACATTGGCACGGAACACCTGGCCTTAGCGACTCTGTTTTTCTGCTTTCCCAAAACATCTTTTAATCTGTCTAGAATCTGTGATTGGGAGGTAAGTGGCCTCTAATGGTGATGGGTCTCCATGGGCAGTCCAGGCATGTCACCCAGCAAGGCCTGGCCCCCGCAGCTGGCAGTCTGCAAAGACGTGAAATGGCATTAGCACCATCCACTAGCAGACCTGGGAAGACCTCCAACCAGCTCGTCCAACTCCCTTGCTTTCCAGTGGAGGAGACAGAGGCCCAGAGAAGGGAAGAGACTCACCCAAGGCCACCTAGCTAATTAGTAACAGAGCTGGGACAAGAACCCAGTCCTGACTCACAATTCGCTTGGCTCCAGTTTTGGGCAACTAGAAACATGGTATTTAGCAATGTACTTAGTGTCACCAAATTCCACCACGACAAAATAAAGCCTTATTTTATTCGAGCTTATAGCCTTCCTCTAAACGATCTTAGAACTGTTGGCATATAGCGTCCATTCCTGTGTGGCTGAAACTATAGCATGTTTATTAATCTTGTCTTAAAATACAAACTTCTCCAACGGGAAATAAAATCCAGACAGGAAAAGAAAAAGAAAACATTTGATAATATCCTTTTGCTATTTTGTACCTAACAACGACTAGAGATTTAACTCAGTCTGTTTTTGCTAAGCTAGGTAACAACACATCATTTCTATTCAGAACTAACAAATGTGGGTTGCCCTATTTCTTATTTTAAATCTATACTATAAGAGCGGATTATAAATTTGTTTTTGTTTGCAGACAAAACATAATCGTGATGTTGCCTCATACGGCTACTTAACATTGGGCCAAAGGTCAAATTTTCCTGTATTCCAAAATAGTGATGTTTTGAATCTGTACACTTGGAGATCTTTTTAGAACTGGTTTTAGTAGTTTAGCATGTAAAACAAAGGGCTTTATTATGACATTTTCCATGCATACATGCGGTTGTGCCTCTCACCATTTCTCAACCCATGCTCCTCTGTGCCTTTGGCGGGTCCCTCCTTCCCTCCATTCAGCCCCATTCCTGCCTTCTTGCTACACATATCCCATTTCTGTACTTCCAGCCTCCCTTGAGATCCTCCTCAAAATCAAACTCTTGGGAAAGGGCCTCGGATAGGCTGGTTTCAGAGTGTGCTTTTCTGAGGTTTCTGCTGTTTTCATAAACCCCACCTGAGCTCATGGCTGTCACCTTCCATCTCAGGCAGGAAAATATGCTGGTTATAATAAGAGAACAAGTGCTCCTATACAGTAACAGAAGCCTCAGGACTTGTGAGTGTAGCCCATACTGTACATGCCTGCCCGGCTAAATTCTGACAAGCAAACAGAGGGGCTCTCCAGGAGAAGAAACAGACAAGCCCAACCCTCTGGCCTTAGGAAAAACAGTCTACTGCGACAGTCCTTCCTCCGAGCTGACCCTTAGTCAGACCCTCCTCATCCGGTGTACATGCTGCTCAGTAGATTCAAAAGTGGTCCCTACCTCACAAATCAGATGTTTTGCAACAAAACTCAACCCAAAAGATATGGACTCCACGTAGATGCACATGTGTTTGCCTTCCAATCCTGTCTCGGCCTGCTCACGAGGGGCTTCCCTGTTTCTAGATATCGACGAATGCCGGGAGATCCCAGGGGTCTGTGAGAACGGAGTGTGCATCAACATGGTTGGCAGCTTCCGGTGTGAGTGTCCAGTGGGATTCTTCTATAATGACAAGTTACTGGTTTGTGAAGGTAAGTGTGACGAGAGCACATCTGCAAGCGAAGTAACTGGCCAGCTACTTAACAACACCCTTGCCAACTTCTTCAACACTGGAAACTCAGTACATTAAAGGGAATCCTCCCAAAGTTCACAGAAATAGCATCTTAGAAATTAATTAACTAGGAAAATCACGTGGTAGAGACCCGCATGAGGTTTCATGCAAAAAGAAAAAAAAATTTTTTTTTTTCATTAAAAATTTTTCTCCCAGTGAGAAAATCAGTCTGTTCATTCTAGAACCTCTTTTCCCCAACACATGATACATTAGATTCCTAGCTGATAGGAAAAAGCTTCGAGTTCCTGGGTGTGTCAAACAGATTGCTTTTGTTTCTCCTTCTTCAAAGCCAACGCAAGAGGATAGTCATCTTTCGCTAAATGTCAAAGTCGGTGTTGTCTTCCAAACAGAGATTCTGCTCCCCGCAAATGGAAACAATGGTGAAACCAATATTCCAAACTCATGAGAGCATTCTAAATGGCAAGAAGAACAAATTTGATTTTATATGGAGGCTGTTGGCATGCATGCAAATGGACTTCCAGTTGCCTCCTTTTGCCATGTATACAGACTGAGATTCCAAGTGTTCCTTATAACACTTCATACTTTACCCTCCACCGGGGAAGATAGCACACTTACATTTCAGTGGGGGACGCATTGCTGCATAGTACGTATGAGATGTTCTCTAAGACAACTGGAGTCAGCTTCTACTTAATGCTTCAACGGCGGGCCTCTAGCCAAACTTTGCACCTTATGGAAAGGGTTGTTGCCCTTTGGAGCGTGTCAGGCACACATGTCAGTAGTTTGACATTAACAATCCTTTTTCTCTAAATTAGGGACAGTTTACAATGCACCCGCAGAGTTGCTTTCCATTAGTAATCATATACTGGTTAGGCTCTCCTGCCAGCTTTCAACCACTGTGGCCAACTGGGCACGCATCACTTTGCCCTGCTTGTTGTGTGGGTGGCGGGCAGGGGTGATAGCCAGTCCGAGACTTTTTAAGGAGATAGCCGGTTCAGACCATGGCTCCAGCTGTGGGATTTCCAGGAACCATCAGGAATCGGGTTACTGCAGAGAAAGCGCAGCTATAGGAAGAATGGGGAACGACAGATCTTATCTGCTAGAGGTGGCTGTCTTCCTCATGGCTGTACTCTTCCCCTTCTGGAACACATCTCAGGATGCCTGCCATTTAGAGGCCCCTTGGATAATTACCCAAATACCCCATTACCACTACTTGTATTTGCCAGAAGGCCACCCGTGAGTACAAAGTCAGCCCAGATCTTGCACCATACATGGGATTGAAAGCTGCTGGGCCAGGGCAAAGTACCCGGCTGTCAGGGAAGACCCAGTATGCTTCACCCACCGGTATTACTTATAAAGGTGTCGGAGAAGCAGTCACATTCATAGAACGATAAGAAGATTAAGTGCTCCGATTTGGGGGTTTCATTTCACAAGTTATTCATCTTCGAGGTGAGTGTCTAAATACACTCACTCAGCTGTCTCTCAACACATTCTTAGCTTTCAAAATCAATCAGAAAACTAAAGGCTGACCTCATGCATGTCTCAGCCCTCCTACAGTTGGAATGGATTCCAGGAATGTTTTGGGGGACTTCCATATTTATACTTTCCACAAGGAAGTGCATAAGCAGATGTTAGGCTCGAATGTCAGCAGATGTGCCTGCCTGTCATACCGCTTGGCTTCTTCTGTGGCATGGCTGACTCTGTGTTTCTTCATAGTTTACAAGCAAGGCAGAACTGGTGGGTGAAGCAATGTTTCCACCATAGGAGCACAGTCTTGAGAGATATCCTGATGCGTTTCTGTTGTGGCTTTTCCTGGGGAGGTCTAAACAAATAAATTCAATCCGGGTAGGGCACTGACAGCAGACCTAAGAGGCATGAACCGGTAATTTTGCTGAGTTGTATACAGGAGTATGGGTGACAGGTTCCATACAGGAGCACGGATGCCCATGGGCAGCTCCATAACCAAAAGCGTACCCTATCCCAACATGGCGGACGGCTCATGAAAGCTGCTTCCTGACTGACTAGGCAGCTTGGCTGGTCCTCAGCCAGAGTCTCTCATTCCTGAGTCTCTGAGGTTCTGTTCCCTTCCTGAGCCTTTTATGTCTCCTTTTCTTAGGGAACAGGATCCACCCTTGGTATTATACTTCCTGGCTTCTGGAACAAATTTATAGTGACGTATATATCTATGTGATTTTTATAGTGATGTGAATCTACTCTGATTGTATCATAGTTTCTCTGCCCTAAAGCATCTCTGGGTTTTACCTACCTGCCCTCCCTTACCAACCCCAAACTAAGCCCTGGGAGCCACTAATTTCTTTACTGGCCCCAGAGTTTTGCCTTTTCCTGGAATTTGGATGGTTGGAATAGGAATAGGATATGGCCTTTTTAAGTGGCTTCTTTCATTTATTTATCCAGCATAGAAGACTGAGTGAGTTTCTCCTGTGTCTGCTTGTGGCCAGGCAGTTCACTAGAATACTGGCTGACAGTCTACCATCTTAATACGCCACAGGGTATTCGCAATACATTCACCTACTGGAGGGTATCGTGGCTGCTTTCTAGCTTTTGCCATTACGAATGAGTTTGTTATAAATATCCATTGCTGCTTTTTCAGAAGCCAGCGGAAGGAAACAGTCACCACTGACTCAGCCCCAGAGTCTGTAACTCTCTTCTGCTTGCAGACATCGACGAGTGTCAGAACGGCCCCGTGTGCCAGCGTAATGCGGAGTGCATCAACACTGCAGGCAGCTACCGCTGTGACTGTAAGCCGGGCTACCGCCTCACCTCCACGGGCCAGTGCAACGGTATGTGGCACCCACTGCCAGGACGCCGCTGGCGCCCGCCATCCTGACGTCTGCACTTCCTTAGAGACTATACAGCTAAAGAATAGAAGTAAAAAAATCTAGGCTGATAAACTCAAAGTAACCACAGAGGAAAAAACAACAACAACAACAACCAGGAAAATAGTTGAAATATCTAAACACTTAGCTCTTTGCTTTCTTTGCAAGTGAGATGTTTGCAAAGCAAAAATGAGGTCATTTACATACATGATTGCCTATGTCCCTATCCCACTCAGAAATACCCACCTACCCACGCACATAAGCCCACAGACCTCTAATCTGTTATCATCATCATCATCATCATCATCATCATCATCATCATCATCATCATTAGCTTCTACACAGTCTCCCTTAGACAGGGAAGGCTTTTCATCATTTCTTCCACATATGCTATGGCTACACTCTGAGTTGGGGCAGATCTGCCTGCATGAACAGATTTAAAATGCACACACACACACACACACACACACACACACACACACACACACACACCATACCCTTCCTAAACCTCTTACTGATAAATATCCCTCCCTGAAGGCAGCAACCATTGCCAGTGTCCTCACGGTTCCTGCAGTAAGCGGGAGGTTAGGATGTCTGCTGCCCGCCTCTGTCAGGATGTGGTGTAACTAAGAAGTGAGCGTGTTGTCGACTTACATTGGTGATAAATTTAGTCCACATTTGATAGTACCCATAGTGAGTATTAAGGCCCTTGTGTTTGAGCTCGGAGGCAAGTTAATACTTCAGAATGGTCCTCATGTAAGCCTCTGTATGGTTGCAGTCACTGTACTTTTAAGGTCAGGAAGCGTGTGTCGCCCTGCCTGCCCCTCACTTCCAAGTGAGTTTCCTGGGTTTTTGTGCACTTGTGAATGAAACAACTCAGGGAGGACCATGGTCAGGTTTTCCTTGGCTCTTTGGGCCAGCTGTGATTAAGTGGTAGGAAGCTTGCCGCTCTCTGCAGGGTATTTTTCATTGTTTAATGAGACCTTGGGGGAACAGGGTGTAAGACCAGAACAACAAAAAAATCACTTTGCAAACCAAGATCTGTTTTGCCGAGGTTAAGGGAGCATGTGCAGGTATTTCTCGTCCTATCAGTGGAGCTGAGATTATTCATAAAGTAAAGATACAGAACAGGAAAAGCAGGACCTCGCTGATATGAAGCACAATACTCCAGTGACATTTGGCTCTAGCTCTACTTCCCTGCATTTTACTTTTAATTTATATATTTTTTTAGGAGCTGGGTGAAATAAGTCCAGTTAAAATAAAGACTGGCTGGTCATACTGAGTGCGCCGTGGTAGACCATTTACTCTGGCCATTAACTTGGGCTATTTATAGATCGGCAAAAGGCGACCAGCTACAGCCTACTGCAGCTCAAGCCCTTTTGTTTTCTTATAGAATGTTGGCCTGAACGGCGTCTGGTACTATCAGGGAAAACCTGAGTGAGCGGTTTATGTAGGCTACAGTTCAACTTCCCTCATTTATTGAGGCCCTTGAGTCCTTTACCTATTCAGCTTTGAGGGTTGAAGATTCTATTCTTCCTTCCCATCTCATTTTTGTTGTTGATTTTTGAGACAGTATCTTACTATTTAGCTCAGGCTGGCCTCAAGTTCACACTCCACCTGTTTCACCTCCAGAGTGCTGATCCCCGTTCTTGGCCGCCATGCCAGGCCACCATCCTACTTTAAAACTATTTTATAACGTCTTAAAGCGCTGTCTCATCCTGGTAGTTTTCAGGCAGAATGCAAAACATTCCTTTCTACCTGCTTTTAAAATGAAAATACCATCCTTTGAGCTTTAAATTTGAATTCACAGCCACGTTGCTTCTAACTCCAAATCCCAGTGGTCCCAGCCCTACACCACTGTGGAGAGTGGCGCTCAGAAGGCCAGTCTGATGTCAGTGGCAAATCCTACCCCTGTAGAAATAAAAGCCTTCCCAGCTCCATCCTCAGCCACTTCCTTATATCTCTATTTTCTCTGTTTGGGATCCTGTCCTGACTCCAAAGTTTCACCAAACCTACCAGGACACATCAGACAGAATCTCCTGGGAGTTAAAAATATGGCTTTTACAGATTCCTAGTTACATAGACCCAGAAAAGTGAGCGCCCTGCTGTTAGGCTTTCTAAGATGCTGGTTTTTGCTTCCTTGGTAGCACCTGGAAGTACTCCTTTTTTTTTTTTTTTTCAAAAAACATTGTAAGATAAAGGAGAGATGTATCTGGTCCTTACACACTCCTAGATCTAGCAATACCTGACCTTCCTCAAGGACAGCTCCCTTTTCTGCTGATAAAAGTAAAAAGTCTCTCTTTTTTTTTCCTGCCCATTCATTCTTCCTTTTAGATTTTTTTTCTCAAGTGAGAATAGTGATATTTGTTAACTGTTTTCTGTGTAGATTAGCCACAGTTTCTGAGCAGTGTAATCCCGTCCTACACTTGAGACTTTTAAACAGTGTCTTGATTGATCGATTCTTGGAGATGGCTGTGAGAAAGGTCTCTTCCAGAGTTAGGCTTTGTTGCTCTGATGTAACAGCTTTCTAGACCCTAGATAAGCAGTCTGGATTTTTCTTTTAACTGTTTTTTTTTTGTTTTGTTTTTTTTTTAAATGTGCGTTGGGATTTTCGCCTGCGTGCATTCTGTGAAGGTGTCAAATCACTTGGAGCTAGATAGACTACAGACAGTTGTGAGCTGCCATGTGGGTGCTGGGAGTTGAACTTGGGACCTCTGGAAGAGCAGCCAGTGCTCTTAACTGCTGAGCCATCTCTCCAGGCCCAGAGCAATCTAGATTTTCAACTAAAAACAGTATGTGATGGAATGAGAGCTGAAGGAGTGAGGCAAAGCAAGAGGACTGACCGTGAGCATCCATTCAGTTATAATGTTGCCCCGCTTCAATAAAAGCATAATGTCTTTGACTTGACTATAAAATTCAAAGGAAGCCCCGAAGTGTCCATGATCCTTAGCACCAAGGCCGAGAGATATCGATTCCACAAGGCGCTGTTTAGACACCTAGTCAAGCGCTTCTCCCTACTCTAAGTTCATTTTCATTCTCTCCCTCTTGGTGGAGGGAGCTGTTTCTTGAGTTCACCAGGAGCTAATATACCCTGAAAGTAAACTCCAACCCATTTCAAAGTGAAAACAGACGGAATGCCAGTATCGTCAGCTCCTCTACCTAGGCTTCGAGTCAGGGTTATCCCTGGGAACAATGCCCGGGGATAATCTGGTCCATCATTTCGCGTTCTAAGTCTCCACGTAAGAAAACATTTTAATGTGCGCAGTGACCAGCTAAGATGCCTTTGGTTTACAGATCGAAATGAGTGCCAAGAGATCCCCAACATATGCAGCCACGGCCAGTGTATAGACACGGTGGGAAGTTTCTACTGCCTCTGTCACACCGGCTTCAAAACAAACGCAGATCAAACCATGTGCCTGGGTAAGTGCGTGCTCAGCCCGCGGTTTTCTCCAGAACCCATTTGCATCCCCTTGCACTGGATAAGTGCAAGATTTAGTGCTAAGCTGTTTGTTAACTGGTCTGCTATTTACAAAATAAAAGTAAGCGTGAACATACAGCGGTGACACACCACTTAGTCTTTGGCGATCTGAACACACTAACCTTCCTTGACAGTCATTAACAGTCATTAAGCTGCAAGTGTGTAGAAATCCTTTTCTTGCAGTGTTTGTAATCAAACCTAGGGCCTCACGCCTGCTGGGGAGGTTTCCACCACCGAGTCACGCTTCTAGCCACAGGGGGGAGAAACTATTTAACTAACTTGATTGAGAAATATATTGAAACAACAGTTTAATTTGCTAGTACAAATGTTAACAGTGAATGGCCTGGGCTCGTATTTTTGTGGGCCATTTATCAGACCAGCCCTCAGTGTTTGAATGTATTAATATATATAGTGAAGAGATCTCCAGTTGGCATCACATCTTCAATGGCAAATTGAAAATTGTTAGAAAGTGGGAGCAGGAATCATCTTCCTATGGGAAAAAGGAGAAGAAGTCAGAGTTTTAAATCCCTTCCCCTTTTCGGTCCTGTCAGAGTGCTTTTCAACACTTTCTTTCCTTCTTTTTCTAATTTAAGGCCGATGAGGTCTTCGAGGGTCTTTAAGCCCATGAATCAAACGTATATTGGAAGACCATCCTATTGAGCCCGGTTTAAACCACTTACCTTTGACTCTAACTAGGCCCACCCATGAATGACATTTTATTTTCTTCCTAATTGTCCTGGCTCATCCCACGGTGCCTCACCCTTCCTTGCATTACCACAAAATTTACCCCACTGCTTCTCTCTCTCACACTCTCCATTTGAACTTTCTGGAACATGCCAACCAAGAATGTATTTTAACAAAACTCAACAAGCATGGCCATGGATGACTACGACAGATTTTCCATTGCCTTCCCAGTTTTCAGGCGGCTGCGTAGTGACAGTGACTCCTTATTTAGATGTGATGCTCAGTCCATATTCAAGGCACAGGGGAGCTAGCAACAACTTTTCCATCAAAATCACAAATAGTTATCTCTATGTCCCAAACTTAAAAGAGGCAGTCTTGACTTTTATCATTTACATTTTGACCTCCCTGGGTGTCTTTTTCCACTCATTCACTCCCTTATCCTCGATCCTTTTCATCACCAAACCAAAAGCACCAATGTTCTTTCACTTACTTTTTTCTACTTCCCCCTTAATATGGTACATAAGAAAGATGTTAGCCTCTGTGGTAAGATGCAAAAATACTTCAGTTGCCAGAATAAGCTTCATAAGGCACCAAAGAGAAAAGTCACAGACCAGTAAATAAAAAGACAAACAATGCCAAGACTTCTGAACAAAACCAGATTGAGTACCATCTCACCCCTTAGCTGAGTTCAGAGGGAATGGTAGGTTATCATCACTGGTGGGAGAAAGACGTGTCCAAAGTGGCAGGTTAGCTAGAGAGCAGGGTTCTGCTGCTGACTCCACAGCAAAGCCTGGTGAGTCATGGCTTTGGGGTAACTTGGAGTGTGAATTCTGAAAGCTGGAGTGTGCCAAAGGTGGTGACAAATGAAGGTCCAGATGTACACAGAAGTTTTTCCATTTTCAAGTGAAAGTATTTGAGCAAAGTGGCAAGGGTGGAGACTTTGAGGAGCAAATAGAATACAATTTCTGTCCAGTTCCCATGTCCTCGTCTCGCCTCCTCCCACACGCCAGCTGAAGAAATGCTGTACTTCCACAGTATAGGCCCTCACCTCAGCTTCTCCAGGGTACTGATGCCATCAGCCAGAACATCCCAGCCTCCCAAGGGAGACCCTTCCAGCCCCAGCTGCTTTTCAGCATCAGTGACCACATAAGCACTTTCCTCTTCAGTCACGCTGTCCCTCTCTGGCTTTCCTTGCTCCTAGACATAAATGAGTGTGAGAGAGACGCCTGTGGGAATGGGACTTGCAGAAACACAATCGGTTCCTTTAACTGCCGCTGTAACCATGGCTTCATACTTTCTCACAACAACGACTGCATAGGTGAGTATTAAAAAATGGTGCCACATCGCATGTGAGTCTGTATCGTGGCCAGCATGCAGGCTGCTCTTTAACATACGAACCCTTCTGCCTGACAGCTGGTCACATGACTATCAAATACCATGTGTTAATTAAAAAGTCAAATTTAGTTAACTCTTTTACCTTTACTGAGCTGTGTCACCGCAGCTATAATTTTTATATCTACTTTGATTTAAGTTTAAGATGAATGCTTTAGGTTAACATCTGAAAGCAAGTCCTTATAAGTTACATAATTGTGGAAGAATATGGAACCCTTTTCATAGATCCTTCTCTGCAGTTTCTCTTCAAATAAACAAGTTATTAAGTGCATAACATTCCCCTTATAAGACACGATAGGCTTTTTCTCTCAGATGCAGAATCTAGATTTAGCCTTATGTATGTGCTATATAAAGCATATATGTTATATATGCACACACATATACCATATATACACACATATACACATATAACGTGTGTGTGTGTGTGTGTGTGTGTATAAGACATGGAACAGAAGGAAGAATGTTTGGGGTGAAGAAGGGACCAAATGGAGGGCAGGAAGTGCAGGGCAGGGTACTAGGAATGTAGACATGAGCAAGAAGCAATAATATATGTGTGTGAGAACATCACAACGAAACCCATTATTTTAAACTAGCTAAAAATTAATTTAAAGGAGGGAATGCTAAAGAACAGTAATGAATGAAAGGCTATACATAGTTAGAAGCTAATCTTCATTACTTGTAATTGCAGTACTAAAGTATGACATCATCTGAATTATTAATCCAGTAAATCATTTTAATCTTTTAAAAAACAAAATCTAAAATAAAGAGACCAGAAGGGGGGAAAGGAGAGGGCAGAGGGACACATTAGAAATGAAAGCAAAAGGAGTTTTGGGGGTGAAAGGGGACTAGGGCTTGGAGCAGAGAATCTACAAAACAAATTTTGTTTGAAAATTCCATCATGAAACCTAATATTGTATGTAATAATTACATTTTTTAAATAAAAAATGCAAAAGGACAAAAAATATACAAAGTCTAGGCAAAACTGCTACAAAATTATCATGCAAATTGCCAGCTTTACTATGATAATGTGATCTTTGCATTATATTTGAGTGGGTGCCCACAGCTGGGTTTGCGGCTGAAACCAGATCTTCACTGTAATTTCTAATATTTGGCCAAGTCCACAAAGGCCACCAAGGTTTAGGATGATGGCTTGGATTTTGACATTTTCTTTGGAACACAACAAAGATTTTTTTTCCAGATGTTGATGAATGTGCGACTGGAAATGGGAATCTTTGCAGAAATGGCCAGTGCGTCAACACAGTGGGGTCCTTTCAGTGCAGGTGCAACGAAGGCTACGAGGTGGCTCCTGACGGCAGGACCTGTGTGGGTGAGTGAGGAGCCCAGGAGGACCCTCAGAAAGTGGGAGGGACGGGCCAGTCCTAAGGGGTCAGTAGAACATGTGCAAGTAAGGGAAATGCTAATTGGCTGAGGTGTGCGTGTGCGTGTGTTTTGAGTGCATGTAAAACACAAAAATAAATAAAAAAGTCATGAATTCAAGAGGAGTGTTGGGGGGGGGGGACATGGAGAAGAGTTGGAAGGTGGGAAGGGAAGGTGAAAAGTATGCAAATACAGAAGGAAGTAAAATAGTCATGAGAACATGTCCGCAGAGACCCAGCACAGAATCAGGCCGTCTCCGTTCTAATCCTACTATGGGAAGCTAGGGGAAAAAAATCACCATAGAATTACACTCATCTTCCTTGTAAAGACTTTATTCATTTTTAATGTAGATGTAGTGCCGTTTTTCTTCTTATTTTAAAAATTCGGTTATAGTCACGGGAAACATTTCAACTATTAAATGTTAAACTTAATATATATGATTCATTATAATTCGCTCAAAATACCTCTCCAGAGGTTAGTTCACATAATCTTTTAAGTGTCTTTAAAACCCTTTCTGTGCACTACAATTTTCTAGGAATACTCAATTTGCAGGAGGTAGAATAAAATGTGGCTGTATTGAGCCCTTTGGGAAGCTTTTAAAGTAATTACTTTGCTCTCCTCTCTGGGAGACTTTGGTGGCTTCTAATGAGCTCTGTGTGCTTCTGTGGTCTGACTCCGGTTCCTCTGATTGAGTTTGCACTTCTTGGTATACTCATGCCAACAAGAACCTCTCTCCGGTTTCCCCTTCCCTGCAGATATCAATGAGTGTGTTCTGGATCCTGGGAAATGTGCGCCTGGAACCTGTCAGAACTTAGATGGCTCCTACAGGTGTATTTGCCCACCTGGGTACAGTCTACAGAATGACAAATGTGAAGGTGAGGGGCTGTGATGGAGATGAGGAGGATTGGGGCATTGCCCTGGAATCGCTGACACTTGACAAACCAGCATGCTTACAGTTTAATTGAGAGAACCTGTCTCCATACATAAGATGGAGAAGGGTCTAGGATGTCATCCAGTGTCAGCCTGTGGCCTCAAACACACACACACACACACACACACACACACACACACACACACACACA
>NW_026585504.1:10856651-10863266 GCF_907164565.1 Psammomys obesus
ACACACACACACACACACACACACACACACACACACACACACACACATACACATGTTCATGTGTATACACACACACACATAGACAAGCACACCGTATGCACGTGGAAATACATATAATAACAAAAGCTCTATAATAATAAAAGCAAACCTCCCCCCCAAGGAAATATTTGAGCACTTTTTAAAAAGTTAACTTTTTAAAAAAGAAAATGGTAGGTTTGGTGGTGGAGGAGTCTAAGAGTGAAGCAGTTCAGTGAAGAGACGTTCAAACTCATTGGTAAGCACAAAAAAATGACAATTAAAAATGCACACTACAAATGCAGTGATGAGGAGTCTGATTTCACATTGTACAAAAAAAAATCACTTTGATTGCTTATTTCTAGAATATCCATTGTATGATAGTAGCAAAATTAAGTCAAGATAATGGAGTTAGTTTCTTGATTTTCCCTTAGGTGGGCCTTTTGAGAACAAAGTTATGTAAATGCATCTTGGTGTAGGCAAAACTGCACAAATGTGAAGCAAAAGAGTTCCATGACCCAAGAGACAGCTAAGATAATCATTTTTAAAATTTTAACTAAGACAGCACAGCCCAGATTTAAGACTCTATGAAGACCCTTCTTCACTATGAATTCTAGCTGAAAGTCACAGGGAATGGGTGTTTGTTACAGCAGAGTGGCTGTGCCTTTTTATTATTTATACAGCATTCTGCCTACACACCAGATCTTGCTATAGATGGTTGTGAGCCACCATGTGGTGGCTGGGAATTGAACTCGGGACCTTTGGAAGAACAGCGAGTGTTCTTAACCCCTGAGCCATCTCTCCAGCCCGTGGCTGTGCCTTTTACAGAAGTAGAATGGCTGTGTAACTTAATCACCAAGCTGCGATAATTTTGAAAGAGAAAGGGAATACTTAATTATATAGTCAGGCCAACATATACAAGCTAGGAGTCTCTTAGGGAAACCCTTATGATACACCTGGTTAGCCAGGCCACTCTGAATTTTCGACAGGTCACCCTTAGAGAGGTGCTGATGTGCTGAAGAACACGAGTCTTTTCACATATATCTAGTATCTGGGAGCTCTGTGAGGAAGGAAAGTCTCTGATCTAAAAAAAAAAAAAAAAATTCTTACCTTCAGAAAACTAATTTGCAGATCAGAATTGTCTTCTGGGGTGAGATTGTATTTGGTAAAGTGACTACTGATGTCTCCATTGATGGTTTCAGCAATGGGGTCTGGGAAAAGCTGCAGTGTGGGGTGCTGGAAAGGCTGCATCAGTGAGTGGAGAGGAATGGCTTTCACCAAGGCCAGCCTTGGACTTGGGTTGGCAATCCTTTCCCTGCTGGAAGGGTTCGGACACTGAGCTTGCACATTTTTGACTTAGTGACTAATGGGGTCTCCTTGACATCCTGACTCTGGTATGCATAATTCCTTTAGATATTGATGAGTGTGTTGAAGAGCCAGAAATCTGTGCTTTGGGGACCTGTAGCAACACAGAGGGCAGCTTCAAATGTCTGTGTCCAGAAGGGTTCTCCCTGTCCTCGACTGGAAGAAGGTGCCAAGGTAAATGCCTGTGAAAGCTTTGGACTTTCGTTATTCTGTGTTTATTTGTTGTGGTCTGATGTTTTAAACATGGCAAGACGCTGGGTCTTTGTGAACGAGAAGATGTTTCATTCACCCACAGGTCTAATGATTCCCATATGCCCGAAGGTTCATTTTTACTTTTAAGGTTAAAAACCCATCCATCAAGTTCCAGTTGCTTATACAACTTTCTTGGCATTTCCACCCCTCACCCTCTGACAAGCACAGATGCCAATAGGCTTTTAAGGGCGGCATCCCCAAGAGTCACTGAAGCCACAGGACCTGGGGGAAATCAGTCATGGGTTCCCTGCCTCAGAACCTGCAACCTGCATGAATGTGGGTGCAAACCAAGATCCTCAGACAGCGAGAGTGGAAACTAGTCACCTCCCCCCCCCCATCTTTACCTCATGAATCCTCTAGGGAAATGGAATAATAGTTGTCAGTCGTGAAAATACTCAAGGGCTTGCCAGGTTAACTTTAAAGTAAAAGAAAAAAAAAAGACATTTAAGACTCTGAAAGTAAACACAAAACATTGTTTGGTTAAAACCCAGAAACTTGTTTAGACATTCCTAAACAATGCAATTGTTATTTGGCTATACTCTTACAAACTAGTTTAATGGGTTACAGAATGGGAAAGGCCCACAAATTTATTACGTTTAGAATATTCTTCACTCGGTGTCTGTTTGTTGCCCTGTGCTTTTATTTGTTTGTTTGCTTGTTTGTTCTGTGTATATGGTTTGCTTCATATTACCAAGTAATAGGTATAGAATATAATTTATCTATGGCTATGGGGTTCTAGGCCTGCCAAGTTTTAACCAGAGAAGCCATTTATTGGTGTAGAAATCCAGTTTGCTCACCCAAACCACATCAGTACCGGCCCAAGCAATCTTATTGTGTACATGACAGAGTTCTATTGTCTCTGAGTCTCCTGTGAACTCTTGTTATTCTGCCTGATTATGGCTTTTTTTTTTTTTTTTTGCTTTGCTTTTTTCAGTTGATCGTTGCAGAAGTATGAATGGAAAGGTTGCAGATTCTGTGGTTGGTTTGCTCTTGTAGGGAATTATCAGAAGACCACAAGGGTTTCAGAGTAGTCATTGAGGCCCAGGCCAGCCCCGATAGAGCCTGACTTCTACTCCCTTGTTTGTGTCTTTGGCTTGGCCTGCATTCGGAAAGAAAGCAGTGGGAAGCCAGGTGCGAATCTGCCGGAGTGGCGAGCCAGAGGAAACTCCAGGGCTATTAATTCAATTTGCGCTGGCCTGTCACAAGGGCAAGCTGACGCTGCAGGCAGAACCGGCCCAGCTGCGAGAACCCTGCCACATCCTTAGCCAGAACTGAGGAATGCAAGCAGGCAAAGTGACTTTCATACTTCCAAAGGAATTTCAGAGGTCAGGAAGGGCTGTTTGCAGATGGGCTGGTAAGCAGGCTTCCTGGGGAGCTCTGGCTAAGGCGGACCTTTGAGCACAGAGCTGTTTCTCAGTGCAGGGCGCCTTTCAGTGACAAGCTCACCTAGAGGGAACAACATGAAGAAAGAAAATCTCCCACTGACTGCCTGGTCTGCTGGAACGTGAAATTTTGAAACCGGAATTTTTCTTATAGGGTGACAAACTGAATCAGGCTTCTGTGGGCCAAAAAAACGGGAACATTCCACAGAATCTCTGGCTTTGAGTTTTGAAGCACCAAATGCCACTGTCCTTGGGGACAGAGGGGGCAGGCTCTGGCACTGTGCACTACATTATAAAGGAGCCGTCTTACCTGCAAGATTCAGGGAAAGGAATCTGTCGTTTGATAGACTTGGGACCTGATGCATTTGAGTCTCAGTCTCAGTTCAAGATATTTCTTTTCTTTTGGTGTGGAGAAGAGTGAGTGGTGTGGGGAAGACAGGAGGGTCTAGAGGAAGGTCAGCAGTCTAAGGACAGCTGAAGGGATAAGTGGCAAAAATAATACCATTTATATTTTAAAAAATGGACGTGACAAAGAACCTGAAGAATAAAGCAACCCAAAAAGGCGCCCACTGGGTAATGAGGGAGAAGTTGTGCATGGCTCTCAAAGTCAAGCTTTAAGAAAAAGAACATCCCAGACCCCTGTATGAGCTCACTGCTCAGAACCACCCAGTGTGCTCTAGAAGAACTGGAAAAGTTGGCCTCTAAAATTATGCCAAGCAACATTAGAGCATTTTGTAGAAAGAGGTCTCCTCTCACTTGGTGTTGCCAGAGCAATAATGAATGTAAAGAAGCACATACATTCTTTGAAGGAAAGGTTATTCTGCCTGTACTCACCTGTAGTCCTGCCTTCTGTCCTTTCCCCTTCCTTTTTCTACCGCACTGAACAGGCTTTGGAAATTTAATTTTTATGTAGCTGTGTGTGCATGAATGTAAAGTCTGCAGGAAGCCCCACTTGAAATTTGTCCCCACAGTGCCCTGAGTAGCTGCGCCAGTGAATGCCCCTGGTGGTGCTGCCGGCCAGTCCACACACTTGCCACCACTTCTTCATTTGTTCTATGCTATGGTGTGGGGTTTTCTTTGGCCCCAGGGTGTATAGGACACAGAATGACATTATGTCCTAGAGCTAGAACCGGGAGGCTCTCCAGCCTTCGTCTGCTTGCTGACAGTTGTACAAAATTCACTCAAGAAAAGCCATCGTGTAGGGATTCCTCTTTGTGGGTGATTCTATCTGGCAATGTTACTGTCCTGAAGTCGTGAGTGGAAGTCTGTTAAGACTGACAGGGTTGGAGTTTGGTATTCACATCAGGTTGCTTTGAAGTAGTGGGTAACCTGAAGAATAAAGATAAAGCAACAGAAATTTGCTCATCCTAGCTTATTGTCAGTTACCCGTGAGTCTCAGCTCATTTGTGATTCCGATCACTTGCGGAATAATGCTGTGGTGAAGGAGAGAGTGCGGAGGCCCACTCTCGCACAGCAAGGATTCGGCAGGAAAGCAACTGAAGCGTGCTGTGGGTTTGTGTTGCAGATTTGAGAATGAGCTACTGTTACGCGAAGTTTGAAGGCGGAAAGTGCTCATCACCCAAATCCAGAAACCATTCCAAGCAAGAGTGCTGCTGTGCTCTGAAGGGAGAAGGCTGGGGAGACCCTTGTGAGCTGTGCCCCACCGAGCCGGACGGTAAGCCTGACATCTGTTTCTCATGGCAAGAGCCCATGTACGTGCGACCCTGAAATCAGTTTCAGTGGAAGCCTGAAGGCCAATAGGACAATCGAGCTCTAGGCGTAATCAGAATGTCCATTTAAAGAAGGAGCCTAGTAATTATATTCTCTTTTAAATGTTATAAATCAATGTCATCCGAACAATAAGCACAGCATTAGGAATCTTGGTAAGTTTTTTTTTTCATTTTGGGGTGTCTTGGTCGCATGGCTCACTGTGCGCAGCACGTGGCCACAGCCACACATGGATGGGGACATGGGAAGCCTGTCACTGTCCGTGCTCTGCCCACTAATGAGCCCATGTCTCCACCACAGAGGCCTTCCGCCAGATCTGCCCCTTCGGAAGTGGGATCATTGTGGGCCCTGACGACTCAGCCGTTGGTGAGTGCCCCAAGCAAGGTCCTGTCTGCCTCTTCTTCATCCTTCCTCCAGGTCCCATTTCTCCTTACCTGCCTGGGAGAAACAATCTTTTCTAGTTGTTGTTATATCACTTGGATGACAGTTGTGTTGTAATATATTCAATAGGTGTTCACCTATTGAACACCGAGACCACAGTAGTTTAAGAAAAATCTTTGCCTTTTACTGTTTTTTTTTCTTTCTTACTTCACTTAAGATATGGACGAATGCAAAGAACCTGATGTCTGTAAACATGGACAGTGCATCAACACGGACGGCTCCTATCGCTGCGAGTGTCCCTTCGGTTATATTCTAGAAGGGAATGAATGTGTCGGTGAGTAGAGCCTCAACTTCTTCCTCCTCTAGAATTGTATTATGAAAAAAAAAAAACAAAAAAACAAAAAAAAGAGCTCCTTGGCTTTCATTCAGCCAAGGTGGGAGTCATGCTTTGCTCCTCCGTTGAGGACTTCTTCATTTAGACTGCTAGCTCTTCCCCATCCTGTGCTAGGCAGGAAGCTACTGCAGTGAACCAAGCAAGGACGGTCCTTCCTTGCATGGCCCTTGCAGTCTGACTTGGAAGGCAGATACTGGACATGTCCTAAGAAATGCGGAAAAAGACAACAGCAAGCGGAAGGCTTAGTACGACTTTAACATGTACTGTGAGCGGCCATAGTTTATACTTCCGGAATGTCCAGATACAGAGGTTTCTGTGCATCATGTATATCCGGCAATAGGAAAGACCGCCCACCCTGTTCAGTTTCTTGTTTGAGCCTTTTCATTAAAATGTCCAAGAATGACTCCTGTGTGGACCATTGACTCTTAATTACATTCACTGGAAGCTAGGTTCAGATATTAAGTGTCATCAACATTGTATATCTGTCTGTGCAGACTTAAAAGTACTGTCTTTATGTGAGAAGTACTGTCTTTATGGCTAAGGATGGGAGTAGAGATATATCATATCTCCCACCTTTGATGTACTATTATTCAAATGAAGTGATTTGTTTCTAATTATCCTGCTGCTCTAAGCTGCAAGGATACTGTTGTTTTTATTAAATCAAAGGAGATACAGTATTCTTGACTATAAATTGTGGTTTAGGAGCAAAACAGAAACCAATTTTATCAATGTTAGCATTTTGGAATCCTCAGTTTGCTACTGTGTGTGTCCAAAAGGAGCCTCCTCACCTAGAGGGAGACATCCTTTTCAAAAGCCCATTATCTTGCTGGGGTTAAGATCCCTAAAACAGCAATGTTACTTCTAAAAATAGGGTCCTTTCTTTCCCAAGGGAAATATTCTTCCTAGGGCCCAGGACAGAAATAAGAACAGTGGATGTTCCAGGTGGTTGGGTTAGGAGACATCTATATTTTTTTAGAGATTTGTTGGTGAAATATTTTCTTTCTCCACAGTTTTTTTTTTTGAAAGGTCATGCCCTAAACATGTTCTTCCGTTCTTTCTTTCTTTCTTTCTTTCTTTCTTTCTTTCTTTCTTTCTTTC